>NW_021629753.1:0-117828 GCF_900700375.1 Denticeps clupeoides | reverse complement strand
TCTCTCTCTCTCTCCTCTCTCTCTATCTCTCTCTCTCTCTCTCTCTCTCTCTCTCTCTCATAACCCCTCCAACGACACACACCCACACGCCCAACATTTGCAGATACGAGGACGTTGACATTACACTACATTTCTACCTGGTATATGAGCAGAACCCCACTGTGTGTATTCAGTGAATTCACAAACACAGCTCACACACTACAACGCGTGTGTGTGCCCCGGGGTACATTTGGGACACCGGCCGGGGACGTTTCATGAGAACGCAATCCTGTCACCGTCCAGTCCCGTCCTGTCCGACTAATTAGAAAACCTGCTGTGTGACAGCCCTATATTAATTACAGCAGGATCTTATAAATAGAGCAGCCTGCTGCTGCTGGGCTCTCAGTGACAAATGACAGTGTCTCTCTCTCACACACACACACACACACACACACACACACACGTCAAACTCTCCTTTTCTAACCTTGAACATTTCTCATACCTGTATCACAGTATACCCACAATGCCTCTGAATTAACACAAAGTATTTAAGTGCACACAAAAAACATGCCGCATATTAGCACAGACATATCAGGGTTCATGATGCTAATGTCATATTAATGCGAAGTGGAGCAATATGAATTCTCGAATTAAAGGGCCGATAAACAATCTTAAATGTTCAGTTTGGAAGCATTTAGCAAGGGATGATAGAAGTGTAGAGATTGAAAGAAAAGGATCCAGAACTGGAAATAGGCTGCCAGCAGCGCTTCCTTGTTCCTGTCTGCTGATTCCTGTTAATGCTGAAGACGCACCGAGAGGCGAGCAGGTGCAGTACGGGACGGCGCAATCCCGCTCACCTCGATGTGGAGCGGCAGGTTGTCCACCACGGTGCACAGCAGTGTCTCTGTGGGCTTCTCCCTGCACATCAGCACCAGCTCCAGGTCCATGTCATCTTTGATCAGGAGACCCTTGGCCACCAGGCCGACCCGCATCACGCCACACAGCACCCCACCGTTGGGCTCCCTGAGGTCAGATAACAGGGTGTGGAAGGAAAGGAAAGTTGAAAGAAAAGTCTTCAGCCAGATCTGAGCCTTTTTTTTTTGAGATAATCAAACAATCAATCAATCAATCAATCAGGCAACTTGAGCTCACTTGCTGCTGCTGCTGCCGTCGGCCGATTCTTCTGTGCTGGGCTCTGCGTCCTCCTCCGGGGCGCTAGCTTCCTCTGACTGGTTGGTTTGGTCCATCCAATCGGAGACGTGTTTCAGAGCGCATTCCACCGTGGACACCAGCGTCTGCACGGCCTCCAGCTCGTCAGACGAGGGGGTAGACGGTAGAATGCTTGGCCATAACGTGCCGATCATCGTCCCAAAGGACCGGATTGACCTCTGAGACACAGACACACAAACAATTAGAAATAAACAGACCACGCACCAACATACCTGGGTGGGAATGCAGGGTAATAAAATATCACAGTTATCAGTATTATCAAAGCAGGGAGAGTCTACACTTTCCAGGACACGGTTCCCAGCAGGTCACATCCTCGTTCCAATGCAAACCTTCACCGCGGAATCGTCTGCATTTGTATTGTTCTCCGTAGGATCAGAACACGTGTGTGATGGAAACCAGTTGCTGTTACCCACACATACACCCCACACGTGCACACACTGCCACACCAGATCACAGGAGCTGTGAAAGGTGCGGCGTGTCTCCGTAGCAGAAGGGTCTCTGCAGGAGGAGAACATCCAGCGACGGATTAGACTTTAATCAATCAATCCCACCTCCGCTCGGCGCCCCGATTAAATTAAACGTCTGCGCAGGTGAGAGCGCCGCACCCCCCCTGCGGATGCATGGGTGCAGCAGCATTTTAATTCCATTACTGCGCCAACCCTGCCTCCACCCTCCACCCCAATCACTACTGACACGGAACGACCTGCAACTGGTGAGGATCAGAAGGCTTCTTACAGCATTAACCCGCCCGTCTGCAGTGCAGTGTGTGAGTGTGTGTGTGTGTGTGTGTGACAGAGAGAACAATTTCTTCGCGGTGACAGCCTCCACCCCATTTCATCAGAAATTCCTTCATTATTCATCCCAACGCTCATCTTCACCCCCAATCCAGCGGAACCAGTTACATAAATTCAGTTTAGAACAACTTTATTTTAGAAAACAACAAATGTATTGAATTGAATTAGTTTAATATGCTGTTAGGCAGAGAGGAACATTTGGAACCTGTATTAAAAAAAAACAAAAAACTGAAATGTGATTCTGTGGAGGCAGGTCAGATCTGATCAAGTATCATGTTGAAGCTTGCAAAATGTGCATACCCCAATTTCTATAAAATTTCTATACTTTATTATTATTATTATTATTATTTAAAAAAAAAGCCCTGTCAGAGACATCTTTATATGTTACCTCACCAATTCAATTCGAGTTGCACTTTCCCCCGTACCAAGCGCACATCCTCTGCCGCAGTCCCAGAAGGAAGAGATGCGACCTTTAACGCACTGCAGGAATGAGATCTCTGCAGCGGCAGCAGTGTGGGAGCGGTGTGGGAGCGGTGTGGGAGCGGTGGGGCACCAGCAGCCACAATCTCTGCTCATTTCTACCTTCACTCGACCCCTGACATTTTCCACAAGGTGCCGAGCAGTGATGCTGTTGTTTGGTCGCATCACAAGCCCCCTCTTCATCTGATAAGGTTTTTTTTTTTTTTTTTTTTTTATACTGAATGCAAAACTCACAGTTTCCCTACACAACAAAAACAGTTCGGAGGAATGACATTTTATTCTTTTATTTCATACGAACTGACAAAATTGTTTAAGCTCACTTACTTGATGTGGGACCTTCCACATTCCAACGTTTACAACCACAAGTCAGATTTCCTATCCAGTAAAGTTTCCCAATTCACATATTATGAAGCCCCCAAAATGTCAGCTACAAAACACAGCTTCTCTCCTGCCTGTTTCTGCATTTCTGATTTTTGCAATTGTCATTGTATTTGGATTTACTAGCCTGTTATCAACCAATGCATGTATACAGAATGGGATGAATAAAGCAAAGCTAAAGACAGCCATGGTTTCCCCACTTAATGCTCCGAGGTTGAAAGGCAGGCAGTGTTAAAACCCAGATTTATCCTTATTTGTATTCAATAACTCACCACAGAAGTGGGCTTCCTACAGACATGTCCATACAGTGTTATTTGTCTGTGAATTGTATTATGGTATATTATAGCCTTAATCCACTCACAGAACATCCCCCGCAATTACCCTGTCTCCGAGACGCGAAAACAGAAGAGTATGGCCACGGCGCTAACAGGCGGAGAGAGAAGTTTATGAGCCGTTCTTAATGGGAGTCAGCAAGCTGCCATAAACCACACTGAGATGTGTTACAGTGAGTACAAGCGCCGAGGAGGCAGCTGAGAGGCCCGAATGCTGCATGCTAATGATGAATTTGAATAATTTCAGGCAGGCAGGGCGGGAGGGAGCAAGTGGGGGAGAGGCTATTCCCCTCGACCCTCCTCCCTGAGGATGTTTACAGGGTAATAGGGCTGGGCGATATGGATATTTATCAGGGTATACATTATTCTGGGCAATTAATCTAAAAAGCAACAGCATGTGGCATCTGATGAAGATGCTGGATCTATGTGTGGTGATTGTTTTAATTACAGTTATGAAGCAGGCCTGATACAGAATGAACAATTCACACAGCACATTATCACAGATTCTGGCATTGTAATTTCAAGGAATTTCAAAAATGGATTCTTTAATTAGTTAGAAAGAGAAACTTACATAAAAAAATTATGATCATTTTGATCATAATGATCATAATAAGGGGTGTTTTATTTATATAACCGGGATGTATACTTTTTTCACTCAGACGTGCAATACTACTCACCTGGATGTCTTTGAATGTTTTTTTACCCCCCTGCACATACTGCTACCCCCTCTATACTTGTACCCATGGCATAATCATTATGTCACTTAGCACTATCTCGGGCATTTCTCTGGATATAGTAATATTATTATTGTTATTTAGCCTTAAGCTATTTTTGATATTTGCTCTATTGTACTATTTTTTGTAAATATAATTTATTCCTCTTGTTTCTCCAAATGCACTGAGCATGTTGTTGACAAAAGAATATCCCTCGGGATGAATAAAGTTCTTCTTATCTTATCATATGTTGCCTAACACACACATTTCATTTGTTGGTTAATTCTGAAACGGACCTAAATTCATTATCAGTTAAAATAATTTAATCAGTTTAAATTATAGTGTAATTATTTGAATATATGAATCTTACACACCACAAGTATAAAGCTGTTTTCTGAGCTAATTCACAAAACACAGTAAATATCTTAAAATAACAATTAGACCTTAAGAATTAGACCAATTTCATTTCTATTGAAAATTAAACCAATTTAAACCAAACTAGTCACTTCCAGCACAGTGTTCTCACTTAAAGTTGAAATGTGACAAATATAATTTAATATATTATTATTATTATCATTCTAAAAAAAAGCCTCAATCAGTATGTGGTTCTATACAAATACAATCTGTGGTGATATTATTTCCAACCTTATCAAAATGTAATGAATTAATTGTTGAATAACAGTCCATAATTAGCCACATGCACCTTATGTAGCAAATTACAGAAATATGATTCTACTTCTCACACACACATACTCCACAGCGCACCACAGAGATGTGCAAATGAAGCACAAATGGAACGAACACAAACCCAGCAGTCCCATTTCAGAGCTGCAGCCTCCGTGTACATGCCTCAGCATGAACAACGACACCTTTCATCCAGCTGCACGCTTTACTACTCCCTCCGCAAACAGTCAAACCGGCATATCAATTATTTATCAGCCTCTCCTATACCGGCGTGCTAATTACCGTCCACATATTAGCATGCGAATGAGTATACATCCTGGCTACGAGCCGCCGGAAACGTGGGAGTGGCGCAGTGCGCTCCCGACCAGAGAGACCTGTGGAGATGAGGTGGTGAGAGGTACTTCATCAGGCGGCCCACCGGGGACCCACTAGTCCCCACCGTCTCGCTCAATCTGGGCCAGCGTGGTGGCTGCTGGGTGACGGCGAATGCTGGGCCGGGTGTCTCCTTCGTGGTGGTTTATTTATGCTGACCGCAGCTCCCACCTCTCCACACCGAATGGGCAAAGGTGGCGGCAAGTCGTGGTTCGGTTTCCAATGGAAGGCAGCAGGGGTGGAAGTGCTCCATTACTCTGACAACAGAGCGCCCCCGCCGGCCTCCCGGAGGCTTAAGCAACGCTGGGTTGTGGGCAGCGTTCCAAAAAAATATATAAAAATACCATTCTGGCTACGCGGTTCCAGCGCGCTGCTGCGGTAAATAAACACGTTAGGAACTGCAGCCCAATTAGAGCCTCTTCCTGCCGGTCGGTATACATATAAACCGGTTTGCTGGATTCCGTAGGTGCCGCGCCCAGCACACCTGCTGCAGAGGTCTGGAATGTTCCAGGAATGTTTAAAGAGCTACAGCGCTGGTGGGCGCAATATATGAGGAATACTGGAGAACTGGTCTATTAAAAAAAAAACATCCCATCACTACGCATACGATTTAAAACCGAACGAACGACCATCATCATCAATATTCATCTTCTGCACCAGTAAAACGCATTTCATATTTTAGTTTTATTTATTAAAATTCACTCCCGGCCAGGTCTGCATCTCCATGTACACCTCCGCATTTGGGGTCATGTGACCCTGTGCCTGGGGTCAGTGGTCATGGCTCCAGAATGGCGCTGCAGAGTCACCACCGTTCTTTAAACCAGACGGAGCTGAGAGGAGAGTCTAAATCGCGGTTTTTGGTGCAGACGGTCGCAGGGGGAAGTGCTGGATTTCTGTATGTGTGTGAGTGTGTTGACGGTGGAGCGGAGCAGCCGGCCTCGGGCAGACTGTATTAAAAATTCATCCCATGATTCACACACAGCACGACTGCCGCTGTAAAGATCTTTTACACACGTGCGTGAACGAAAGAAAGGAGCGCAAAGGAAGCCATTTCCTACACCCTGCACACCTTGCAACAACCTCCGCACTCCAAACATTTCCCATCCTGCAGCCCCTGTGGACACGAAATTACGTAAGAAATACGAAGTGATTCCTAAAAAGAAGGACACAGCAGCTGACTGTGAGGTATCTGTTAGTGAGCAAAGGAATAAAATGGATCGATGTGAAACACACACTAAAAAAAAAAAAAAAAAAAAACAAGGTCATGGCGTTCTCTAATAAATCAATAGAGATGTAGACGCAGGGTGGGACTGGGGGTCGAGAGGAGAGGAAGAGGGAAGAAGTGTCACCTACAAACATGGCAGAGGCTCTCAAGGTCACCCTGGCTGTGAGGATGTGTGTGTGAGACAGAGAGAGAGAAAGATATGTGGGGAGTGAGCGTCTCATCCATATATTTGTGTGTGTGTGTGTGTGTGTGTGTGTGTGTGTGTGTGTACTCGTGCTTATTACACTGGGTTATTTATGAAGCTGCCCCTCCTCTGGGCTTTAATAATTCATGCACCGCGCTCCCCTGAGGCCGCGCTCCCAGAAACCGAGGTGAGGGCCATTTATCAAACCCTCATCCCTCTACACACACACACACACACACACACACACACACACACACACACACACACAGCTCAATGTTGCTGCTTCATCTCAGTCCTCAGACGGGCCGTCACTGCTCTCCAGCCCACCGTGAGCCTCTGACATCACCACACACAGACACCCTCGCCCCCTCCAATAGAGACATCACATGAAACATAAAAGACTGGTACTGTACAGCAAAAGGCATGCTGCACAAACACTGACACTGTCAAATACTATATTGGTGTGCAGAGGACAAAGAGGCATGATGATTGACAACTAGGGTAATAACAATGTAATATACATATTAGAAATATGTAACTAAGGTTGTCTTACCTTTAAAAGCCTAAGCATACAGCTAAACCTAAACTCCAGGTCATGGAGGTTTTTAAATAAACATCTACCCCTAAACCTGGGAACCACACTCCATTTGTAAGAGAAAAAGTGTCCCCACTATGACCTATTGCTTTTATAAGTGTCTTTGTGAGGACATCACACACACTCCTTACCATGGCTACAGCAGAGGACCTGGTTGGGGCTCAAGTGGGAGCAGGGGCTGCGTTGCTGGCTGTGTTGCCGGGAGCACTGTGGGGTGGGCCACGCCCTCTCCTCATGCGCTCACCTCTGGGCCCCGCACCACACACACACACACACACACACCTGAGGAAAAGAGAGAATAACAAGGGAGGTGAGTTTAATAACAGGTCACTGATTCTTCCATGAATTAGCGTTTGTATTCTAGAGCTTAATTTCTCACTAAAACCTCATCCCACCCCCTACAAGGTACACACACACACACACACACACACACACAGTGGAGGGCAAGAATGATGAGGGACTGACAACTCTGACAGCGACATTCAGTGAATTTGAGTTGAAATCCCTGAACATTTGACCATTTCAGAACAGATCTAAGACAGTGGTCCTCTGTACATACTCGTGTACAAACTATTTTACACACACACACACACACACACACACACACACACACACACACTGTATCAGGTACGTTCATCGCACTGATATTAGTCTCAGTCAGGCAACCTCTTTGGGTGGGTATGTGTGTGGGACCCCACGGTGCTCTTTTATTAGATTAATAGCCATAATCATTTATACATCAGAGATTAATGGCAGGCACTGTTAAAGTCTACCCCATAAACCCTTATCATCTGCACTAATCCCACAAACTGCACTGATGTCATTTCCCCGAAAACAATTTCATTCCCCTGGATTAGGGCACACAGAGGGGTCCTACCTCACTACAGAGAGAGAGAGAGAGAGAGAGAGAGAGAGAGAGAGACAGTAAATGAGTGTGTTATCTTTTTTGGTCTTTACAACCTTTAACCTTCATCTAGCACGAACCCAGCACAACTGGAGATATGTTTAATTCGTTATTCTGTGTATGTTCTGAACAAATCAGATTACTGAAAACCGGCATTCATTATGCAATAACATTAGCAGTTAGGTTGCATTATAGTATGCATGGTCTTCACCAGACCGGTTGCAGTATGAACAATACTAACAATATTTTATTGATAAAATAATCCTAATCCACAGGACCTGCTCAGAGAAGGTGTTTCACAATCTCCAATGTCTCTCAAGCACACAGACGCAGGTTAAGATGCTTCCCATAGCTCTGGACACACACACTTCGGAGGTTGTCACATGGTCTCACACACGGTGCACATCGCATTGTGCAAGATCATCAGGATAAATGCCGTGCGAGCGCTCCTGATGATGAACATCACCACGCCGTCGGCACACAGGAAGAGTGATGTGCTGCAGACCGCCTCTGTGCTCCCTGGTCCCCCGGTGCTACGTTCACACGCCGCTGACAGAGCCGCTCTCCTTCCATCCACTCCACGTTTGGCTCAGATTCGTACACAAATGGCTCCAGGCAAAAGTCCATCTCTCCCCCCTCCCCGACTCGGCGCTCATTAGGGGTGTCATTGCAAGAAAATGGACTGGGTGACAGCCACTTAACCATGTAAATGACTCCAGGCACAGGGACTCTAATTACTAATCCAGCCACGCTGGCAAATGTAGAGAGATACAACTCAAAAATCTCAATACCTTTGACCCTTGAGATCTTTTACGAACACAGGTCTGGTTCTGATTCATCAGACTGCAAAGGACTCGCGTAGTCCCCTCCACGCGAGAGTGGGACCCACAAGCCCTACACCCTTCAGTCCGGGACGAATTACTGTACATTTCAACATCTCACAGCACAGAAGACACATTCAGCAGCGCTGAGCTGCTAACTGTAATTCTTCCTATAAATGGTGCCTAGCAAAACACAGATATACATCGGTAGAAATAGACTGATTACATGTACAAAAGCCCCAATAATAAAAAAAAAAAATTACTTACAATTGTGAGGTGATTGAGTGGAGACATGTTATTCAGAGCTATTTTTCAATATTTTACTAATATTTGAATACTTATCGTATCAGTCAGACATTTTTAATGTCTGAAATATAAATGTATAAAAATCCAGTGTGATTTTTGGTTAAAAATCAATTTTGCTGGGTCTTTATGAAAATGCTAACAAAAAGACTCATGTATTTTTGATAAACTCATTATAATAAGACAAAAATACACCCCTAAATACCTACGCTACATACTTGACAACTGGATGACAACTATAAATGTTTATTTGAAATGTATATATTATACCAGCAATCAGACTAAATAATCTTCAATGGAAGTGAAGTTAATTGATCTGTTTACGTGGTCACAGATACGAACGGTACCTGATAAAAACATCGATGTGTTCCAATTACAACTTTTTTTGTGTTTTGTTCACTGTAATGCTGGGAAAGTCATCCAGGAGATCATTTCAGGTTCATTTTAGATAATTAGAATATGAATAATATGAATGGAGTACAAACATCAGTGTGGTCCAATCACTTCTCTCTTTCTCAACAGTCCTCCTCCACTGTCCCTTCCTTCTTTTGCCTGCAGCACCACCTCATTAAGGAGGAGCTAATAAGTGGCTGTGCTCAGACTATTAGTGTCTTGCTGGAGGGGTGTATGTGTGTGTGTGTCACCTCATGACACAAACAGCAGTTTTTATTGTAATAACACACATATGCTTGGTTTTAAATTTTTGTGAGGAGCAAGGACATTTACTGCATAACATCAGTATTACTACTAGTGAGTAGAAACTTCATAAAAATATCATGTAGCAGCACAAGAAAAATACATGCAGACACACATGTAGTCCTATCACACTGAAACACAGAAAGTCCATGCATTTAACAATTATATCTCTCTTATGATGCACACACACATTTCCAAAAATATTCAATGCCTCCCATTTGAAGAAAATGTAAGCATTTTTTTTCTTTGATGAAGAGGAAGAAAAAGGATCCTAAATATTTCATATTAAAATGTGTGTGGTTGCAGTTACAATTCATCCGGGAAATAAACAGGATCCTCACTCCACTGCCCCCTTTCCCAATTTCAGAGATAATAGAAGAAGGGGTGGAGTAGGGAATGGCTTTATTTTTTACATCCCTCCGCGCCATCCGTACCCACGTGCCAGGCCCGCAACACGACTAATTACACGCCTTCGCTTGTGCAGAGATGCAGAGAGGGCTTCTTTCCTCTCTGGGGTACTGATCGAGCATAAGCTCCAATTGGCTGTGGGGCACCTCAAACAACAAAGCACCACACAACACACACACATTACAGACGGTATAACAAATTGACATAATACATTATTACAAATGTATTAACTACAGTTTGATAAATACAGAAGCAAGTGTGTGTCCCATTGCAGCAGGCAGAGACACAGGGCCAAATGATGTAGAGCCTCATACAATTCAAGTGTTCAAGTAAGCTGGAATAGTACGGAACAGAGGTCTGTGAAAAGATGCCTGTACTGGGTGACTGTTTTGTGCAGACACACATCTCAGCATCATGTATTGTGAAACTGTTCTTTCATTGTTGGGGCAGTGGTGGCCTAGCGGTTAAGGAAGCGGCCCTGTAATCAGAATGTTGCCGGTTCGAACCACAATCCGCCAAGGTGCCACTGAGCAAAGCACCGTCCCCACACGCTGCTCCCCGGGCGCCTGTCATGGTGCCCACTGCTCACTCAGGGTGATGGGTTAAATGCAGAGGACAAATTTCACTGTGTGCATCGTGTGATGTGCTGCTGCGTATCAAATGTGACAATCACTTCACTTACTTACTTAACAACAATTAAGTTACATTTTACATTTAAGGCGTTTACCAGACGCCCGTATCCAGAGCGACTTACAACGTGCTTCCATGTCACCATGGATGAAGTGGTCAGTTCTGGTTCACTAGGACCTCCAACTATGAACACAATCTTTTTATTCACTCCGTTGTAGTTTCTATACAGAAGTCAGACAATAAGAAGGTCACAAGTTCATCTAAATATTCTCTAAAGAGGAAGGTCTTGAGCTGTCATTAAGTGAAGTGATTGGTGGTAGTAGCCTAGTGGGTAACACACTCGCCTATGAACCAGAAGACCCAGGTTCAAATCCCGCTTACTACCATTGTGTCCCCGGGCAAGACACTTAACCCTAAACTGCTCCAGGGGGGGGACTGTCCCTGTAACTACTGATTGTAAGTCACTCTGGATAAGGGCGTCTGATAAATGCCGTAAATGTAAGTGATTGTCACATGTGATACACGTTTGAAGGTGCTCAGTGACTGAACTGTTCTGACCTCGAGGGGAAGTTCATTCCACCACCGAGGGGCCAAGACAGAGAAGACTCTAAGATGAGCGTCTTCAGAGATGGAGAATGCAGAACACCATGTCCAGGTGAGACCACTTCCTCATTTTGGGTTGTGTGTGTTTAAACAACAGCTAAAGTTCCCCTGTCAGTGTTTACCTGTGGGCTACTTTGCCACGGAACACCAGCTCGCTGCTAAATGGGACCCTTTCAGTGCAAGTGTTGGAATCCTGGCAGCTGTAAGAACACACGTTAAATTCACAGACGTTCCTCGGCTGTACAGTCAGAGAGAGAAAGCAGCCTCCACCCCAAACCCAAACCTCGTTGGGGTTTCCTTTTGCCCCCTCTTTACATTCTTGTCTGGTGGAGCGGTGAGGGTGAGAAGGTTTATGCAAACAGCAGCCAGTTTACTCTGGGCTCTGAGGGAGCCCTGAGGACCACGGTCTCCACGGGGACCTGTCTGAGACGGGGCCGAGAGACATGGCACTATTAATCCCACCCGGGCAAACAGCGAACTGCGATCCGCAGGAATGAGGAACGCTGGCGTAAAGCACACAGACCTCACCATCAGCCTGGGTAACGCACCCCCCACCCCACCCATTCTGGTTATTTTAAGGTTAACAAGTGACTCTGTTCAAACTCCGGTCTCTGGAGTGCTGTGACATGCAGCAGTGATGGAGAGGGCGAGGACAAAAGCAGCCCCCCCGACTCATTAATACTGCAGAACACTGCGGTGGGACCCAGAAACCGCGTAATCCGGCCCCAAACCATACAGCAATTAATCTGAGAGAACACAATAAGAGCAGTGCGGTGCGGTGCAATACTGAGAGGGGGTGGGGGGGCTCACCAATCTGCCTTGCTGCAGACCGCAGGAATGGAGGGGGGTGAGCCGCACCTGAACTGGATGTACCGGGAGAGAAAAAAAAAACATGGCGCCTCAACAATCAGGTGTGTACGGGGATAATATTTAAAAATATAATACTTTATCTCCAAGAATGTAATACTGATATATTTAATTAGTAGCTTTCGGTAGTAATTACAACTTTTAAAAGTAAGACGCCACAATACAGTAAACCTGAATTCACATAGTGCTATCTTCTTGTGTGTGTGTGTGTGTGTGTGTGTGTATATATATATATATATATATATATAAATAAGTCATCACACACATGCACACGTTTTGCTCAGATGTCTCCAATTGATGATTTTGCAATGTGGGCAAAATGCTGACCATTCATTTTGGGGTATTAATTGACGATCGGTCCGTCGATAATTAAGATGGAGGATGCGTTCCTGCTGACTCTGGGTCAGTTCCCCCCGGGGACTGGCTGCTGACTTTGGCAGTATAAACGAGGTTAGACGGATGAGGGAGGGAGGGAGGGAGGGAATGTTGTTTTTATTTTAATGGTGGCGGAGGGCGTTACGCCGTACAAGAAGTTCAGCACACAACCTGCCTGACCGTGACGAGGACAACGAGAGAGACAGAGAGAGAGAGAGAGCGCGTGCGAGCGAGCGAGCAAGACAGAACAAGCCTCACTGATCAAACACTTAAGCTCCAGGTCTGTTAAAGGAGCCGATATCGGTCACATATAACACAGTTTCAGCCTATTAGCAACACAAAGACAAGGAGCGGACTGGTGTGTGAGAGAGGGGGACCTGGTGGTGTGTTGGGGGGGGACCTGCTGCTGTGTTGAACATGTGATGGGGAGACGACAGATCAAGCAGAAGATCCGAAGAACTAACGCTGGAAAATAATCAGGCAAGGGTGGAGAACCGCGGCGTAGAAGGATCAGACAGGCCCCGCCCTCTTATTCTTATTCATTCACTGGCCCCCGTGCACGGTCACGTCATCCACCAGTTTTTCATGGGTTAACTCTGACCGTGGCCTGTTAGCGGGTAAATAAAGAAGTGTGGGTTCATTTTGTTCTTTACTACGTTGAAGTTGCATCATAGCTTGGACGTCTGTTTTTAAGTTAAGTTATTTCTGTGCCATTTTCTCCCGCTGTGGAGATGAATTGGTTCGTGATAAAAGCAACTTCCTTCATAACAGAAATAAGGCAATCAGTGTCTCCCACCGGCTGAAGGTGAAGAACAATCATCCCTCCTCCTCCTCGCCATCAGCAGGGTCCCTCACGAGGGTTCAGGGAATCATGACACAGACAGAAAGGAATAAGCCCCGTTTTCGCTGATGTACCTCCGTAAGTAGATCTTCCGACAAGCACACCTGCAGTCACTGGGCCGCCTTCAGATGCAGAGGATGAGTGTAAAAAGGGCCTTTAGAGCGGGGTCATGTATTTCAGGGGTTAAAAAAAAAAAAAAAAAAAAACGTTCATTGACCAGAAGAGGAGAGGGATGGGGAGAGAGAGAGAGAGAATATAAAGAAAAGTGCATTTAAAAAAGAGAAAAGAAAAAACTGCGATATTATTGTACGTGCGTGTTTGCTGCGCCAGCTCGACACTTTGCATCCAGCAGATAAATCAATATCCTCTGGAGGGCCGCGATGCTCGATGACTTCCAAATCCAGCGCGTTGTCGGCCGAATGCAGAGATGCGAGAAACGGAATCTCGCAGCCCCCAGTCCGCTCTCTCTCTCTCTATATATTTATAAAAATGTAAATAAACCCAATTCTGGATGCGCTGTCGTCACAGGATTGCATTTCCTGACGGGAACGGATGGGCGGCCGCGTAGAACCCGACCCAGACGTGCGTTTTCTCAGGACCCGGCAGCACCATCTGTTCCCGCCTGCCATTTATATACGGCACCGAACCCGGCACGCAGCGGCCCTGCTGGAGCTCAGGGTCTGTGTGTGTGTGTGTGTGTGTGTGTGTGAAGTACGAAGCGGTGGGGTGGAGGTAAAAAAAACAAAAAACAAACAAAACAATGAGCTAAACTAGTAAAGCTGCAGTACTGATGCCATCGTAACGTTTTCATTAAAAATACATGGAATTATAATAAATAAAGGAAGTCAGGCCCCCGCTATTGATCTGCTGGTTTTTTGTTTGTCAGTCAGGGGCTAAAATTGTGCGTGTATGTTCAGAAATCTCCTGAGCCGCGTTGGATGGTCGACTTGGCTCTCCAGGTCAACCTGTGCCCGCTGCTCAACATCCGCGGATTCGTTATCCAGGTCCGGAGCTCTGACCCAGCCCCCGGGGAGACTGGTCACCGTCGCTCAGCTCAGTTAACCGCGGCCCAGCATGCACTGGGGCGGCTGGCTGTAGTGTTGGTCATTTTGATTGAGGGCTGTCATGAATATTTCACAGCGCCAGCTGGCAAAACCCTTCTGATGTCAATTCAGTGAGCGGTGATCCCTCTCTCTCTCTCTCTCTCTCTCTCTATTTCAGTCTTGTGGAGCTAAGACGTCAGGACTCCTGAGATGCAGCATTAATATTTCAGTGCAAAGACGATCCACAGGTTCATGACCTCACTTCCTATGGCAGTCAACACACACACACACACACACACACACACAGCACTCGTTCTTCTTCCTTTTCCGTCTGTCTCTGTAGATGCAGAGAGATGCCATTCATTCACACACCCACACGGCCACTTTATAAAGGACCTTGACTGGACGTGAGGCGGCGTCTTATGACACAGGTGTGTGTTGAAAGTTAAGCTGAATGTCATCGTCTCTTTTCTTCTCTTCTTCCCCCATATAGGAGAAGAGAGGGAAGACACCCCCCCCACCACACACACACACACACACACACACACACACACAAACACAATGATTCAGTGAGAAGGTCACAGGGTAAAAGCTGCTGCCCTCCTCATATCACTCTTCTATCGCTCGCCCAGCATCGTTGCAGCCAGGGGGGTTCAGAGTGGCCTGAGAGACATGCAGAGTGTGTGTGTGTGTGTGTGTGTGTGTGTGTGTGTGTGAAAGAGAGAGAGAGAGGGGAAGAGAACAGAAAGAGGAGGAAGGAAGGAAATTCAGCTTGTCTCAGCAAAGTGCTGAATATTTAAACATGCTGTTTGGTATCTTGAGAAGCTCTGTTCTCCTCCCTGGAGTTTTAAAGTGTGTGTGTGTGTGTGTGTGTGTGTGTGTGTGTGGGATAGCAAGAGTGATTTGACTAAATCATTTAAAATTTTAGCTTGGGCCTTGGGGTTTGCCTTATTTCTCCATTTGTTATTTTTTCTAAGAAAGAATTAGATAACTAGATAATCTCAGTTGTGAAAGCTGGTCTGTCTCCAGCAGGATCTAAAGAAGCATCACTTCCTGGGTGTGAACTTGTAAATGAAAGGTCAGGCTGTCAAGGTCACATGGTATTCAGGGACTTATATATTCAATATTATTTATGACACATTTTGGAACATTTCTACCAAATTGCACTGGCAGACAGTGACTAATTGAACTTGATCATATATTCCTCATATATTCCCGTTTAGAAGTATTTCCTCCACATTTTCAATGTCAAATAACTCAATCATACAAGGTGTAGAATGTGACGTTTCTTGTTACTCGTGAGTTAAAAGTTTTTTAGAGAAAGAAATTATTACACACCAATAAGAAGGGTAGTTTATTTTGACCTTAAACTAGAAAATGTGCTCACAGAGTAGTGATGTGCTTAGTGGCAGTTTAAAAAAATGCCCTTAATATAAAACACATTTAGTTTTACACGGCTTCATATCGGAAGATGAAACACAGCAGTACTGAGCTGAATAACGATGCTGAAGATCATCACCGTTTCTCTACACATTCACCACCACCAGCAGCAAACCTACTTTCCTCGCGTTTCTTAGGAGGAAGGAGGAGAGAGGGAACGAGAGAGAGAGAGAGAGAGAGACTCAGTCTCTGTGTCAGGTTATCCTGTGGGAATTGTCGTCATGGCTACATCCTCTTCCAAGCACTATGCATTCCCAGTTGTGCTGAAGAGGAAGAATAAGAGACTGGAAAGAGGAGGACTGGAGGGGGCATGTGGCGGGGGCAGGAGAGAAATGTCAGAGAAGGGGGGGGCAGCTCTGCGCTGGTGATATAGATCACGTCTTGTCAGAGACGAAACAGAAAAGGGCCTTGACAAACTGATTTAACACACACACACACACACACACACACACACACACACACACAGCCAGCAGGTATAACGAGTCCAAATAAGTTTACACTGTTTATGTCTCGCGTCTGTGAGACATTGTCCAGTCTAGCTTACGGTTTTTGTGTGTGTTAAACAGAACAAAATAGATTGCATTTGAGTGCGTGATGCAGCACAAGAATGTGTGTGTGTGCGCATGACAGTGTAAGTTGAGTGCGTTGTAGCAACACCGTGAGGCAATTGTGACACCGTGAGAACAGTGACAAAGGAAAAAAAATAAAATAAAGACACGCCTCTTGCTACCTACAGTAACCTTGTGTGTGTGTGTGTGTGTGTGTGTGTGTGTGTGTGTGCACGTATTAGATTCTGAAGCAGAAGGTGGCCACACAGTAAATCCGGTATGAGCTCACCCCCATGTTACTGGCTGTTTTAGTGTGACACACACATGCGCTCCCGTTGCTGCCACCGCAGTGTCCTTGAGAAGCCGATGACTTTGGCAGCCGGCATCAAAAGCGTCTCTCTTCTCATCTTTTTTAGCATTAAGCTCCCAGCAGACGCACTCAAGTGACATTTGGCCATAATCATTGGTGACGGTGTCTTGTTAAATAAAGACTACTCATCCATCGCAGCACGCGGGAACGCAGCATGCACTGGGCCCCGAGGTTCGCCGCATTTGTGCCGTTGCCACGTCGCTGTTGTGCTGGTTTGAATACGGGGGCATCTGGCGTCTGAGAGTTGGGGGTTTAACAGGGTTACGGCTGCGTCTCCGCTGAATGACTAATTGCTCTTCTCTCTCTCTCTCTCCTGCTCACGCCAGCCCTCCTTAAACTCTCTCCATCTCCACCTCTCGCTCGCTCTCGCTCTCTCTCTCTCCTGCTCACACCAACCCTCCTTAAACTCTCTCCATCTCCACCTCTCGCTCTCTCTCTCTCTCTCTCTCTCTCTCAGAATAAACCTAAAGTGTGATGTTCTCTCCTCTCCACCAAGCTCTGCTTTTTCTCAGATCTTCCCTTCCGGCAACTGCAGGCAGGCAGCATCAGACATGCTGCAAGGTGATGGTCAGCCTCACTGGGTACGATGTGAGACATTGTGTTTCAAGTACAATGGCAGCAACACACACACACACACACACACACACACACCTCTTCATATAGGCTGTACCATTCTGAACCGTCTGAAGTCTGCAGCATGACATTATTGTGACATCGCTGTCGGCTGCATGGGTTTATACCAAGACACCACACGTATGGTCATGCATATGAATAAAAACTCGCATGGGTGTGGTGAGCACAAACACACATGTGAATTAGATCCTTTTATCCTTCCTTCAGAAATGTAGAAAGCTGCCAGGGACATCACATGGAGGCTGGCGCGCGGACACACACACACACACACACACACACACACAGGTCTGTAACAGACAGTTGTTTAGGAAGGATGCTTTGTTGGATTTTCAGTAATGACAGTAAGTGAACACCATTTGTTCCACACCAAAGTACAACATGCCAGTGGATAATTTAATTCTCACCAGAGCAGCATAAAACACACACAACTCATCCTGACTGCTCATCACAACACGCCACGGACCCCTGCAACCGGAGCTGCAAAAGACCACCCCTGCGTACCCAGTGCTGGCAAGGCAGTAATACAAATATACTTCTCTCAAATTTGATCATGTAATCAGGAGAAGCTCGTGTGTGTGTGTGTGTGTGTGTGACTGGTACCTTCAGCAGTGAGATCCTGCAGATCCTGCTCTCCAGCACAGTGTCTCAGCCGCAGGACTCCAGACCTGCAATTAAATAAATAATCGGATTGGATGTAAACCTTAAATCCCACATTTCTCAGCATGTTTATGTCTTAACGCTGGCTGTTAATAGGCTCTGAACACTGAACATTGGCTCTGGTGGCCTCAAGAGTATTCATGTAATTCTGCCATCGTCTATTTATTTATTCTTTATTCTTCAGAGCGTAGAATAAAAAGATGTAAAAAGAAAAGAGTAATAATAAAACAGACATGTGACAGTCAACTCAGTGAAGAGGTATTAAAAAAATCCAGGATTGAGATTAGTATTGGGTTTTAATAATAAATAAGAGGCATAAACATTATAATGTGTCAAAAATTTTAAATGCATCCCTCTGTGGCAAATCCATGGCCTACATCCAAACACTCTGACCTGTGACCTCCGATGCAATACTGATACACCTGTTCAGCATCAGCACCACCCCACCCCTGATAATTAAAAAAAAAAAAAAAATCAATTCGCGGCCCCAATTAAAAGCAGACGCCTCAAGTGGCCATCAGAGCGTCCCGCAGACGGAGCAAACACGAGCAGCCGAGCGTGAGCCTGTTAGCACAGCTGCTGCCTGACAACTGACAGGACGCCGAAGCAGAAAAGCAAACGGAGACCGAGATTACAAGAGAAAAAGACGAAAAGACGACCAGAGACGATTCACCGTGTTTAAACACTGCTTGTGGGTTGGACATACTGTATGTTGATACATACAGGTTGGAGAGTGTGTGTGTGTGTGTGTGTGTGTGTGTGTGTGTGTGTGTGTGGGCTGGCATTAAACACTCCACATTCATCCCACCCTCCCTTCCTCCATCCATCACTCACTGTCCCACTCTGACCCTGGGGCTACTGTGTGGTGAGGAGGATAAAAAAGAAATAAATACAGACAGGCAGATGCATTCGGGTGTCTGGCGTTGCAGCACCGCCGCCTGACGCCTCCCTCCCTCCCTCCCTCCACCAGCGTGTACGAGAGGAGAGCAGCACCAGAGGGCAGGACACTGGTAATTGCAGTGTTTCCACACACACACACACACACACACTGCTCAGGAAGCGCCGAGGGGACGAAGAGACGTATTAACAGCTGTGTGCAGAGACGTGGCGGCGCGTTAGGAGCCCAGTCACCTGACTCGGATGTCCTAACGCGCAGCGCTGCGGTAGGAGGCTGCCAATGACCAGTCCTCGTCGGCAATTTACAATCAAGCAGCGCAGAACACAGACAAGCCCACTTGTCCAACTGGCTGCCGACCATGGGGCTTTCGTCAACCGCACGGCCTAACGCCTGGGGGGCGTTCCCATCTGCACAGCACGTCGCTGAAGTTAGCTGAGCACAAGTCTGGAAGGGTGACCTTCAAGGTTCTTTATTGTTGTAATTGTAGGGACTAAATATTAAATCAATAATATATGTAATCAGCGTGCCATAAAACACTGAAGAGAGGTCATTAAAACAAGGAAATACAACAGAAGCCTGATCCAGAATAATAAATCAAACTAAAACTCTGTGAAATAAGTGGAAGTGACTAAAATACAACGGTCCTTTAGTCCTTGTTCATATGATTTTATTCTTTATTCAGTATTATTCCCAGTCCCAGTCAGCTGATCATGTGGCAGGGTTCTAGCACAAAAACATTTAAATTGTAAAGGTTCACTTGTATTTTTCCTTTTAGATCGTAGTGAATATAAGCAATATTGACTTGTAAATTATTAAATATCGATCTGGTGAACAAAGTTCTTTCTTTGATGCACAATTCTACAAGAAAGGTAAATTACTGAAAACTTTTTTTCTGCTTAAAAGTGCTGGAATGAGATGAAATTAAAACAAGATCAATTAAATAAAAAGAAAATCCAAATCCAATGGTTGCACTGGAAAATACTTGAAAATCAAAAATGTGTAACATTTACATTTACAGCATTTACCAGACGCCCTTATCCAGATCGACTTACAGTCAGTAGTTACAGGGACAGTCCCCCTGGAGACACTCAGGGTTAAGTGTCCTGCTCAGGGACACAATGGTAGTAAGTGGGGTTTGAACCTGGGTCTTCTGGTTCATAGGCGAGTGTGTTACCCGCCAGGCTACTACCACAGTGGGTGGCCTAGCGGCTAAGGAAGCGGCCACATAATCAGAAGGTTGCCGGTTCAAATCCCGATCCACAAAGGTGCCACTGAGGTGCCACTGAGCAAAGCACCGTCCCCACAAACTGCTCCCCGCTCACTGCTCATTCAGGGTGATGGGATAAATGCAGAGGACAAATTTCACTGTGTGCACCATCACTTCACTTTCACTTTCTTTCACCCATGACGGACCAGCCACCTCAAGCTGGCGCAGCTGTGGGCCGCTGGCATTGGTGTGGTGCCCAAACCAGCAATGATGGGCAGATCACCAGCCGGGCTTCCCCCCCACTGCCTTCATTCCAGTGTCATTCTGCTGGCAGGCACGGACGACATGCCCGATTGTTTGAAGATAAATAAAACTGGAAAAAAATATTTTTTCCCCCCTCCTGCCTTTTATCCTGACAATGACACAGGCAGGTCTCTAATCTGTGTGATCGGGAAATTAATTTACATCTGAGCCACTGGCTCCATGCAGGCAACAGCCCCTACGCTGCCGGTAAGGACAGAAGGTATGTAGGAAAAATACAAAACAAAAGACAGAGACAGAGGGAAAGAGAACGTGGATAAGAGGGAGGAATAATTTTGTTCCAAAAAACTCATGCATGCAAATGTTCACTGGCTATGGATCATTTGGCAATCATATAAGTGATATAATTTGGCTATTGATTGGCAGCTACATCAGGATACAATATCACACTACAGAGTTTGTATAGAGCTGGGACTGTAAACGTTTTCTGATTATTCGTGTTATACGTTTGCCAACAAACCTTTTTGACATGATGAGGATGAGACGAGATATAAATGCTGGTCATTTAACAATAAAGATAACAAAATATATCCTACAATATCCTGAGACTAAATATGGTTGATATATTTGGATAAAAACTACATTGCATTATTATGTTTCTGTTTCCTGTATGCACGGACGACGACGACGAAGCGACAGAGAAAATGACGAAGCGATCTTTAGATGCACCTTCTTTACAATGAAGTGGAAATGTGGTCTCTGTGGTCGAGAAACATGGAAGAAAGCAGAGCATCTTCCGTGTCTGGAACGGATGGAGTGTATTCTTGAGTCTATAAGGTAACAATAATGTTCTAATAGGTACTATATTGACTGCGTTAAATAGAATGGCATTGCTAAAATCATTTTCATTGACTAAAATGCTTAAACTTGACTAAATTGAGCATGGAGTTGACTAAAGAGACTAATGAGACTAAAGATTAAAGACTAAAATGAGAGCTTGACAGAAAGACTGGAATAAAGGCTGCCAAAAACAACTATACTGATTATTCTACATAAATATCAGAATTTCTCAGACAAACCCAAACTCTCATTTGCAAAGGGTCATCTGAATTCAATGCCGTGTAAATAACCCGTGATTGTCATTGTGATACACTGCAGCACAGCACACAGTGACACAACGAAATGTGTCCTCTGCTTTTAACCCTTAGCAGTGGGCAGCCATGAAAGGTGCCCGGGGAGCAGTGTGTGGGGATGGTATATTGCTCAAGGAGACCTCAGTAGATGGCGCTGTCTGAGTAACATGGCATCTACTGATCTTATATTTTTCACAATAAATTGCAACCAATAGTGAAATGTAGTATTGGGTAGAGGTAGAATATAATGTAATATACCAGATATATTACATATTGTCACCATCTGCTCAAGCAGCACACCAATGTCCCCTGGACAAAACCAGTCAACAAGTGGCACAGCCCGAATGATGGAAAAATAATTCCACTGCAGATTTACTAGCTCAGGCGCCAGTCTGAACGTAAGTCCAGTGCATCTCAGGGTACAAGACGCGCAAGCTTCACAACTCATGATGATTGTAATCAACGTTTGTGATTGCACAATGCTAATTGTTGGAATCGTGTGAAGCCCCTGATCTCCTGTTTCTATGGAAAGACAATTTGCATTATTGAGCGTGCTGAGAGGATTGCTAGCAAAGGTATAAAACAGAGATAATTACCCTAAAATCAAAGAGACTGGGTTACTGCACAAAAACGGAGAGAGGAACTAAAACAATGGAGTACAGATTGAACATGAGGGGAAAAGAGAAGAAACAATGGGTGAAGTGCACCTTCACTGACATCTAATCGCTCTTATTTTCACATAAATGACATCCTAACACATACCATGTTCATACATGCATACAAAAATATGGCAATAAGCTATATTTATAACAATGAGCTGGAAACAGAATGTCTGGGGGACTAAAATGTAAGCATGAACCATTTGTCTGCATGAAGCTCAAAAGCTCATTTACTTCTGCAGACAAAAAATATACCAGCCAGGCCACATTATTGACACAGACGTCATGGACACCTATTAAAACTATTAAATGTCTGAGTATGATGACAAGGGTCGGTATAAGTGTCCACTGTGGTGAATGTCAGTCCTACTGATGGACAACAGCACCTCATGTCAATACGAGTTAGAAATAAATAATTTATTTACTCGTCCTGTGGTAGAACACTGACGCAGCTGGATGAATGGCAGGAGGCGCCAGGCAGGACAGGCATGACTCTCCCCACCAGAGTGGTATTGGACCCGGCACGTCCACACCTCCATCTCATCTCATCTTTAATACCCGGACACTCAGTTTACTAGGTTTTTAACTTTATTATTTTTTTTCTCTCATTGATCGTACAAATACTGGAATCTTGTATGGGGGTCACTGATTTGAAAAACAGGGAGTATAAATTTGCATTCATGTAAAAGCTGGAGGAGGAAGTATGTCACAGTAAACTCCGTTGGAGGTGTTGATGAGGATGAACAGGATGAACCAGTTTGAACATATCTTCCACCCACCCCACAGGTTCACCTTCTCTGAGGTTTCTGCCAAACAGAATGGCAGAATGGCCTTCAACCAATCTATATAATAGATTGTGACCTTTTGGTTTTTGTTAATCTAGGTTGTTACAGTATAAAATGGGATTTGGTTGAAATTCCAATATTATCCATTTGTGAAACCATTTACAATAGAAGCAGTTTAACTGCAGAGGTTCTATTGTGATTGTAGAATACAATATTATAGCAATAATTGCACAATTTGGCAGAAAACTTTGCAAACAAAGGTAATATCAGTCCAGTCTGCCTATGAAGACTATGAAGCACCACCTTGAACCAACTGAACTTGACAGTGGCATTATGGCAACCCCCGACTATAGTAATGTTGTAGTGCTGGGTGATATGTTGATATTATACTGCATAATTATTATGAGCTTGCATATAAATTCTCTCAGTTTTATTATCCTGACCATTATCAAATATCACTGAGCATTGTGAGTAGGGCTGTGTATCACAAAGCTGGTTCCAGAACAATACCTTGGTCACAGTGTGTATCCATGAATGCAGGACAGTTTTTGGGATATTCTATTCCCATCCTTTCCTAGTAAATGAGTATTGTGCTATTTAGAGTATAAAAGCTTTTCAATATTTTATGGTAAAAAATTTGATAAAAAAAACATGATGGACCAGTTGGACCACATATTCTGGCTCTATGACGCTCTAATTCAAACCCTGACAGTCTCATCAGCCAGAAAGGTCAAATAGGCAGAACTTGACTGCAGAGGCCTTTCAGTTGCTTTGGGCTTGAAAGATCCATTTACCCCACTGCTGGGCTCTTTTACAGCTTAGATATTCACTTCAAAAGACATTTCTGGCACGAATTTGAGCAGCCGAATCAGTGATATTCCAGAGAATTCTCTTCTGCTGGCTGGTGTTGGCACACATGATCAAAAACGATGTCTCATCACGTCACGCAATGGTCTGAGAGGAGGGGCGGGAAACCAGTAGATTCCACTGAAATGTGTATTTTGCACGGACTTGAATGACCGCAGATTTAATTCCTGAAATAACAAATGGAGGTGGTGTATCCCAGGAGCACGCGCTAAATGGGAATGCAGAGGGAGACATGTAGAAATGGAGTGTATGAGAGAGAGAGAGAGAGAGAGAGAGAGAGATGTCGTTTCGGTATGGGGAAAGCTTGCACTCTTTCTCGAGCAGAGAATGGAATTGATTTCTCAGACAAACACAAATCCACGGATCTGTGAAGGGGGCATCTGCCACTTACAGATGGGAGCACAACGTAGAGAATCCCAATAAGTGGCTTGTCAGCCTCGACCAGATGTGGTTCTCCCACCGTCACAACCATCCTGGAACTCGGGTTTAAACTCACCGTCCACTTTACTGACAATTTATCCCATCTGCTCCTGTAAACGGTTTGTCAGCCATCCATTACTCAACTCATCGACGGTCCGTTTGTGACCAGGTCCACTTGCTCACCAGATATTATTTACGCCATTCAGATGCGGCGGTGGGATGTTTTACACACCAGACAATATATATTCCGTCTCGTCATTCTGTGGAGGGATTCAGCCCTCAGATAAAAGGTCAAGAAGATCTCAGAGCAGGAAGAAATTAAACCAGTGACCACCAGACAACTCGAGCCATAATGGTTAAATGAGCGGCAAACAGAGAGATGGCATAATTTATCACGATCATTTCCATGGAAGCTGAACAGGTTTGTCCTAAAGAGGAAATAATAGCGAGGAAGTGTAAAGATTAAACGCTGTGAGTGGATAAAATGACGGCTCTTATCTCGCCTCCAGAGGCAAAACACTCGTGCGGGCGCAGACCTACCAGACTCCGCTGAACCGCATTTGACTTGCAAAGCCAGAGCATATCCAAGATCTGCAAGGTCTTACACAAGAGCAGACGGTTCTCCGATTCAGAGACATGTTAGAGGAAACTTAAAGAGACAGAAAGACAACAGTGAGGGGCAGTTCACACACAGCTCCCTCGCTCGCTGCATGCAGAATATTAAACCAGTTTTTGGTCCACATAAAGGGCACAATGAGGTCTAAACCTGCCCTTCTCCCTTTTTCTGGAAGCATTCCTGACCAAAAGTCAAGCTTCCTGCATGAGACACTAAAGAATATTGACACACTGGAGCAGTTTTAGCAGCGTGAATCCCACGTAAGGTGCTAATGTAGTTAGGGAAACGTAGCCCCAGATGGTTTCTAGTTTGTCTGAAGCCAAGGCCAGCACTGAACTGGGTGGTTGTAGCCTAGTGGGTAACACACTCGCCTATGAACCAGAAGACCCAGGTTCAAATCCCACTTACTACCATTGTGTCCCTGAGCAAGACACTTAACCCTAAATTGCTCCAGGGGGACTGTCCCTGTAACTACTGATTTGTAAGTCGCTCTGGATAAGGGCGTCTGATAAATACCGTAAATGTAAATGAAAATACAATTATAACTATACACATCACAGCGCACAGTAAAATACATTATTCCAGCCACATCTAGCTCCATGATGCCTTTGTACCAGCCTAGTGGGTAACACACTCGCCTGTGAACCAGAAGACCCAGGTTCGAACCCCACTTACTACCATCATGCCCCTGAGCAAGACACTTAACCCAAAGTTGCTCCGGGGGGGGACTGTCCCTGTAACTACTGATTGTGAGTCGCTCTGGATAAGGGCGTCTGGTAAATGCTGTAAATGCCGGCAGCCATGACCGGCACCCGGGGACGGTGCTTTGCTCAGTCGCCCCCTTGCAGCTTGGGATTAGACAAGCTTCAAGTTACCGGTCCACTTCCTTACCCACTAGTTCACCACTGCCCTGGAACTAAATTACTGGGAGGAATCCTTCCTGGCTAATAAAAATGCATGAAACCATTGATTAAATATGAATAGTTTTACGTTGTACCTACTGCTCCTCAGTATTGGTGGCCAGAAAACAGACAGACAGGAAAGCAGGTGCTGACCATGGTGAACTGAAGCAACATGACTCCACAACAGCAGCCCCATAAGACGCTGCATCCAGGAGAGCCTTGGCACCAACACTGCACTCATTTGCACATCTGGACAAGTTGTCGGTAGCAGGATCAACCCCCTTCGTTTGAGGAACGTTTTTAAAACGCGAGCGGAGCTTCTCCCGGACGCCCCCCTGGCGAATCCGGAGTTCACTGGGCTGAATGAACAGCCCCCGGGAGCCTGGGCCTAGCGCTGCAGGGGTGAGGCCGCTGGCGCAGTGGCCGATTGTAGAGGTGGGACGGAGGGGGCAGGGGAACGTCCCCCCCGCACAAAGGACCCTCTGTTTTCTCGGTCCCGCTCTGCACAAACACCCAGCAGCAACGCCGCCATTGACGCCTTGCCTACGGCAGACGTCTCGAAAGCGCCACAGCCGCTCGTAATTTATGCCAGGTGTGTCTGAGGGCCCAAATATTTACCCATCATCCCCCTCCCGCCAGGACACTCAGGAATGCAGCACTGCACTGCAAAGTGCTGCTACACTGACTCAGCATGCACTAAAGGGCCTTTTCAACCCTCAGATGGCACATGGGCCAGCGAAAAGGTCACACAAAGTAGATTATGTGACCTACAGCCAGCGAGATATATATAAAAACGAAGATTTAATGAAGGCAACGATGAGGCCAGCCAGCCTGGCATGGGCAGGACCACAGAGATTAAAGGCAGTGATCCTCACATGTAGGGCACAGCTGGGATCTTACCTGTCCCTGTCCCTGACACACACACACACACACACACACACACACACACACACACACACACACACACACACACACACACACACACACACACACACACACACACACACACACACACGCGTTTCTTTCCAAATTAGATAGACTGTAATAACAGCACACAGTGCAATTACATTAATGTAGCCAGACTTGTCTAGCAATCGTTGTAGCAAGACACCCATTTAACACATCCCCAAAAAAGAAAGGCCCCCACATTCAGCGGTATCCGGGCCATGCCCCATTATTTTACTTCTGCGGTTACCATAGCAACAGCTGAACGGCCTCATACCAACCCCCCGTTTTTGCTTTCCTAGTAAATGAAATGTTGAGACCCTCCTAGCCCTCTACCAAAATATGGTGCTTGTGTGCACAACCCACTGCCACACACACACACACACACACACACACACACACACACTAATGGTGACTTTCCTTTGGTCCATCTGACAAAGAAATTTTTACAAACCTTTACATTATTTACATGGTTCCCTTGAAGTACACAACACACATAAACACAGTTATATGGTAGGAGTCTCATTCATAAGTGAAATGATACTGAATATTACATTAAAAACAAAGAAAATGTTTTTAAAATCATAGAGCTGTATATTTTTCCCAAGATATTGATATTGCATAAGCAAAATCCACTGGAATTCAGTCCATTTTATCAGAAGTAATTAAAAAGCAAATGAGATTGTGTTGTGTTTTAACAGGTCCTATTCTGCCTTGTGATTCCTTTATTAGTCTGTAATTGGAATGAAATAAACAAAATCAAGAGTTATTGACTACATGAACGTGTGCAGTAAAGCTTGTTTGGGGCCTATTAGTGACCGATTTTGTTCACTGAGGAGTCCTTCCTCTCATGCACGGACCACTCGTGCCCCCTCTTCTTGCAACGGTGGAGGCAGGGCAGAGTTGGAATGATAAGGAAGTCATTAATTATTAGGTCAAGCACCACAATTCAACAGTTCAGCAGACTCAGGAAAACGTATCTTGCACTTATGTGTAGAATGAAAACATGCATGAATATTTACTCAAATATTTTCTTAAATGGTGGAATCAGTAGAAAAAAAAACATTAAAAGTGAAGTAATTGTCCTTGTGAAACACTGCAGCATAGCACACGGTGCACACAATGAAACATGTCCTCTGTATTTACCCATCACCCTTGGTGAGCAGTGGGCAGCCATGACAGGCGCCCAGGGAGCAGTGTGTGGGGACGGTGCTTTGCTCAGTGGCACCTCAGTGGTACCTTGGTGCTTCGGGATTCGAACCAGCAACCTTCTGATTACGGGGCTGCTTCTTTAACAGCTAGGCCACCACTGCCCCTGGTTGTGGGTATGAATGATTTTGGACATTTACATTTACAGCATTTATCAGACGCCCTTATCCAGAGCGACTTACAATCAGTAGTTACAGGGACAGTCCCCCCCTGGAGCAAATTAGGGTTAAGTGTCTTGCTCAGGGACAGGATGGTAGTAGGTGGGATTTGAACCTGGGTCTTCTGGCTCATAGGCGAGTGTGTTACCCACTAGGCTACTACCACCCCATGCTTGCTGATTCGCTGAAAAGTGCAGTTAAGTGAATTATGGTGATTTGATTAATTTCATTTTCATGAACAATTTTGCTGATGACAACATCTTCAAAACCGTTTCAAAGTCAAATCAATGCATCTCTAGATATGGCTGCTGTTTCCACACATTAATGACACCTCTGTCATCCAGCCAGATCTTAAGACCAGTTCTCAAGAGTTTGTAGAAGACCTGCAGAAAAGACAGATTTCCTTCATTTAAATTGTGCGCTACGCAGTCAGAAAAAGCTGAATCAGATCCGCCGGCTCAGCTGTGGTGTTTGAGGAACTGCGGCGTCCCTTTCTACCTTCCGTCAAACCGCCATTTTCTCCTCTTTCCATCCCTGCGCAATACGGGAGCAGCTCACCGCGGTAATTCAGACCGCGGACGCGTTACAGGTACGGGCTCAGAGGGGCCTGACTCCCGGAGTCCCCTACAGGTCTGAAGGGCACAGCGCACTCATACACGGGCCTCCAGAGACTGCACCATCCCACTACTACCTCAGCAAAACCCTGCTGAGAGACCAGCATCTGACACAGACAAACTGTGTGTGTGTGTGTGTGTGTGTGTCGCGTGCGCCCAACTGTCAATGCACAGCCACACAAAGTGTCACCTTACTCCTCCCGGGAATTCAAGGCTGAAATGTCGCACCTGACATATGGTGCTAGCAGGACGGCGGGGGGACATTCACACGCCCCCTCCTTCATTACGGCGAGGGAGGGGGGAGGGACGTGAGGATGAAGCCATTGTCTCCTTCGCGTGCTAATATGTAAAAATATCTCCTCCTGAAAGCAAACTGGGTCAGAGTATTCCCAGCGAGCCCGGCCGAACCAGCCAATCGGATCGCAGCTGCGCGGCGCCACCGAACCGCATCCTAACTCCATCTCGTGCGCCTCCTCTCTCCTCCTCCACTTGGCATCAGTCCGCCGAGCGAGCGATCGATCAATGCCCAGGACCAGCACGCCAATTAACAACTCAGCCTGATTGTCGGAGGACAATCACTCGGAGCCGGCGCGAGATAGCTGGCCGGTGGGGTTGGTGGGGGCGCGGCCGGTTGAGTTTCGGCTGGCGGAGACGTAAATAGGCCGGGGGACGGGACGCAGAATCCGAAATAGCAGCTGCTGAGTGGAGGGCCGTGACGCAACCTGCGAGACTTGAGACCCGGTGGAGGGGCGGCGGGCGGGGGGGTGCCGGCGGTGCCGGTCTGCAGACGCAGGGGCCTCTGGCTTCTGCACCGTCCACCTGTTAAAGCGGGTGGATCTTATGTAATCCAGCAGGCAAGCAGATTACAGGTTTTCCCGGATTAGCTGGAGATAACGCTAAAGATACAGCACGGCTAAGAACGAAAGTTTTCTTTACGAAAGAGAAACGGATGCAATGATGGACTAGCTAAATCTGGCACACTTCGGTGATTAAGGTGTTAACCATTACAGACTCTCACAGTGGCAAAGCGTCAAGCAGAAGATATTCTACCAAAATGGAGTCATCAAATAAAAACGGCACCTGAAACCAACACTAAACGGCCTACACGTGGGAGGCTTTTTCATGAATAAATAAAAAAAAGAAGAGAAGCTTGTTGATAATAAATCAATATGTACCACCTTGCTGGTGGCAGATGCCAGGGTGTTAGAACATAATTATCCATCACGCCTGAGCCCCCCAGGTGGAAGGAGGCACGCGCTGCACCGTCAATACGTGGAAACACACACTTCCTCTCTGCTCCTTCATCCCTACTCACCTTGGCCTGGAAACATCAAACACACTCGGAGCTGCCCTCCAGAGTGACTGAACGTGTGTGTGTGTGTGTGTCTGAATTTAGGAGGTAGAAATGAGGCCTGGATATGCAGCGCAGGCTCTCATCAGAGGTGGTGGAGATTTCCAATTACACGCAGCCTTAAGAAGCTTATCAAGAGACACTGCTGGTCCAAGGATCCCCACGGAGGAGCTCTGAAGCCACCCCGAGCCCCGGAGCGTGCGCTCTGCCACAGTGCTGTGGGGTGGGGTGGGGTTCGTGGGTGAGAAGAGCATGACTGTGCTTGGGGGAGGGGGGGGGTCATTCGTGAAATTCTTCTATTTTAGGTCTAAAGATGATCTCTCGGTGACACGGAGGGTCACGAGGCACCGCGCAAAAACGGGTTACAGCTGGGGTCCAAAACTCCAGCCTCCCCCCCCACTATTTCCCCCACCACTTTCTACTAACAAGTTTTACTTTCAAAACCGATCAGTTTCCTGTTGCCACCCGGCAGTTCCTCATTTCAACTAAAAAGAAACAGAGGAACAAAGTCAACATGGCTTGACATGAAGTTCACATTGAAGGACCTCCTCCTCTACTCAGTGAACCCGTGAGATAAATCCTACTTAATAACCAAAGTGGTGTGCAGTGTGCGGTTTACAAAAGCAGGGAATAAATACTGCTATACTATTGAAAATTTTAATGTCTTGATTATAAAACCATTTCTTCCGCAGAGAAATTTAGTTCATTGGCGTGCTGTGGTTGCCTGGCAACGTGCAAGCAAAGGTAACATAGAAATGAAGTGATGTGCGATCCCAGGTGCATTTTGGCGCCACATTCAACCGGTCAGATTAGAGGAGTAACCGAACCGCTCTCCATACAAACTAGAGGCAGTCATTTCCAGCAATTCCAGAAAATTACTTAATGTTCTGCCGGCTCGCGGAAATCATCGGCAACAAATAGTAATAAAGTGAAGTGACTGTCACATGTGATACACAGCAGCACAGCACACGGTGCACACAGTGAAATTTGTCCTCTGCATTTAACCCATCACCCGTAGTGAGCAGTGGGCACCATGACAGGCGCCCGGGGAGCAGTGTGTGGGGACGGTACTCAGTGGCACCTCGGCGGATCGGGATTCGAACCGGGAACCTTCTGATTACGGGGCCGCTTCCTTAACCGCTAGGCCACCACTGCCCCATGTCCCAAATGTCAACAGGCACTGCAGCGGGCAGCCAATGTAGGAGCCAATGTTTACATTAGAGGTGTGAACCTTCACTGGTCTCATGATTCGATTGCTTGTTTTGATATCGATGCATCCCATCAGTTGTTTTACTTGGTCATGCGAGCTTTTCAAATACAACCCTTTCGACCCTTTCATTTGCTAAAATGAGCTTGCACGCCCCAAACGGCAGAAACATACGGAATCAGTCTGTGGCGTCAGGTAAGTGCGGACTGAACACAGACCGTTTTTCCCTTCATTGGAGGAACGGACACCCAGAGAAAAATTAATTTAGTGCGAAGTTCAAAACCCAACAAATGCTAACAAGGCTGCCAGGGGCCACACCGTGCATCGTGAAACTCCGACCCGGAGCAACGCTGTACTCGGGTCAGGCCGCCACGCTCACCACCGGCACTACTTTAAACATATTTCTGCAGCAAACACAAACTTCTGGTCTATAGTACCTATCCTTTCCATACGATTCGCCGCTTGTAAATTTGTTTTCGGTGACAAGTGAAAGTATTTCGCATGTTGTAAAATTTGATCTGCGATTCTCGGCCACCGTCGTCGGGTGATTAGCGAGATGTGAAAACGCTTAGGAGGCGAAACGAAGTATAGCGCTCGATGAGCGGGCAAAGACAGCTGGTCTTTTAAAAAGCTGTACCTGTTCATATATATTTTTCCAGATATGCAGCATGAAAAACGAGGAGTACGTTATGTTTTTTTAAAGTGTATGTATTTACTTATTTGTTCGTGCGTTATAATATATATTAGTGGTCTGACTTTTGTTCTCCTTAGTATTGGTATAGAGTTTGAAATTTCACTATCAGCCATGCACCTCAGGCAGACAGGTCCTGTTCGAAAGCAACCAACCGAGTCTCTGTGGCTAAATAATGTGTTACTACAGGTTTATTTCATGAAATAAAAGTTACGTTCCTCTGAATATTTCTATATTTTAATAACATTTTGAAAGAGCAGCACACCCCTTTTTTAAAAGGGTGGGTCATGGGGTTTTTAAAAATAATAGAGTTTTGCATTTGTGTATCTGTGTGCATGAGCATTCATGCGGCCACAAAAACAGAAAATCACCTCATGACACTTTTTTACGCAGGAGCAGCCATGCGCTGCCAGACAGTCAGTGCCAGGAGAGGTTTGGGGAGGGGTGTGAATGCCCGCCACCTGGATGTCTCCAGTAGGGTGGGCCTGAACCTGCCCCTGTTCTTTGCTGCACCCAGTGAATCTGCCGGCTCAGGCAGAGCTTCCAGGACCTCGGGCCGTCCCCTGCCTCGGCTCCATCTGTTTTGGTGCTTGAGCACCATCCAAACGAACCATCGAGGCGCACAGGGCGGAGCTATTTATATACTCATCCATTGCAGACTGTACACGCCTTGCTCAAACCCTACACACAATATACATCCATTTTTAAAACCAGTTTTAAGTCAGACGGTGGTGAGAAAGCTAAACATGAGACGTCAGCAAATCAGATCATTTCTGACAATTAGGACAAGGGTCGGGTGCTCAGACACACACACACACACACACACACACAGGACAGGTAATTCACACACAGAGCCAAGAGGAAGATAAGCCCCAGCAAGCAGCACTACCACAAAGAGGGTCTCTCCCGCTGCCAGGGACCCACTCGTCTTTATCAATATTCACCACACTCGTTTACCGGGCAAACAGAGGTCCCCTTTCATCTCGCTAATAGTGCGACGGGCAATCGCACAACCACGGTGTAATTGGCTAATTCGCCGGGGGGCCAAGAAGGTGAACGCCATCCCGGAGTACCAAGCCAATCGAGACAGAGAGAAAGAAAGAGAGAGAGAGAGAGAGAGAGAGAGAGAGAGACCCCCTCCTCCCACTGCCAGGCCACTTATAAAATCAGCCGGAGCGAAGCCGGAGTTCCCTTTATTAAATTATGGCACCATCCGATAGCCAGCCACTCGGACTCGGAGTGTTTAATTGAATATCTATACCGACAATTACGCAAATTTTCAGCGTATGCTGCAAACAGTGATTAATCTCTTGACAACAGACAGGTCCAACACACACACACACACACACACACACACACAAACTCAAAATTCCAGCAGCTGGATCCAAAAAAACATAAAGTAAAACATGACAGGGGGGTATATCGCAATTTGGTGATATATGTATATATATATAATATTATATATACATAACCCTCTATATAGTAGATTGTGTGTGTGTGTGTGTTGTGTCTACACTATGTAAGTGTAGAAGAAAGAAAATAAATAAATACTTTTGCCCTCACTTTCTAGAAAGTGTGGGATGTAGGATTTTTTTTTTTTTCCCCCAGATAATTTTAACGTGGAACACGATAGAACAGATTTGTAATAAAATGGCACGTACGTGAACCGCTAGGCAGCGTTACAGGAACGGAGCAGGCGGACCAGGTGTCTGTGCTCCCGACCCAACTGGAGACAGGGCAGATGACAGCTTTGCATAAACAAATGCGTTTCGGGAGTTTTAACGTCTGCTTTTGGAGATGTGAAACCCTGGCCGTTGCTTACAATGGCTGCAGCTTCAGAACAAAGAGAGACGGGAAAAGAAAAGTCACCTGCGGCCTGACAGCGGGATCATTTTAACAAGGGAGGGGGAAAAAACGTGGAGGGACGTCACATTACGAAGCCAGCAAAGCTTCTGAGAAGACACAACTACCCAACGAAACCTGAACTGATCCCTTATTTGGGGTTTTTGCTCAAGTCGAGATTGACAAAATGTATATTTCTAAAACACTCGGTACTAAAGTAACTGCAGCGGTTTGGGTTCTTGTTCAGCCATGATCCGAACCCAGGAAACCAGAGGGGCAGCAGAGGGCAGAGTGGGGTGCATCTGGCTCTGCTGACCTACATGATTTGAGAGGACAGAGGAGAAGCCGGCCTGACAGACCAGACACCCAATGGCTCTCTTAACACACACACACACACACACACCACAGGCCTTCCTGAGAAGCAGCCTGAAAATCCATTATCACACATGAAGCTGAGGGCTGCCTGTTTTTTTTAATAATACCCCCCATCCACCAATCATCTGAGAGCTTTATTTTTTAAAAGGCTGAGAGACAGAGAGAGAGAGAGAGAGAATGGTCTGGCTGCTGAAAGGTTTTTTTTGTTGTGTGTGTGTGTGTGTGTGTTTCATTCTTGTACGCTTGTCCTTAACCCACCGTTACTTAATGTGAGGCAGGGCTGCTGCTTCGCGTCCCTCTGTCCTTTTAGGCTTTTTATCCTGTGCCGCTGGCGGCGTGGTGACCTGCCACGGCTCTGCGCTCCGTCTCAGCTGCCTTACATGGCCATGGATGTGTGTGTGTGTGTGTGTGTGTGTATAGAGGGTCTGCTTTCTTCTCATCTCTGGAAATGTTTCAGTCCATGCTGCTGCCACCACTGTCAGATGCTTGAGGTTCATTCTGTCTATCGCATTGTGTTTACAGAGCAGTGAAGACCACTTTCCCCCAGTCAGGGACTTAACACACACACACACACACACCTACACTCCACATTACCAAAACCAAACCCTGGATGACCTTCCCAGCACTTTCCGCTTTATTTCTTCATACATTAATATTAACATAAGAGGTGGAAAAAAACGAATAACAAACTGTTAATAGATGCTGCTGGGTGTGTGTGTGTGTGTGTGTGTGTGTTGCCTGTAGCTCCCTGTTCACTATCCTGACGCACAGAAGTGATTTATGCACCATCTTCAGACCTGGGAATACAAGCATCCCTCCTTTAGCAAGAAAAAGTGCATCATCAGCCCGGCTGCTCCTCTCCTCCCATCTCTCGCCCCCACGTCTCCTTCGTCCCCGAACCCTCCGCTCAGAAGACGCCAGCTACCTGCCCTCCGGTCGCGAGATCGGAGCGTCGTCACCTCCGCACACGGTACAGGAATAGCACAGATCAGCAGGAGGGGGTGAGCGAGCGAGCGAGAGAGAGAGAGAGAGGAAGGTAGAGAAGCCCAAGGAAGGAATCCACCTCCTCCGTCTCACCCATGGACCCGAACACAGCGCCTCAACACACAGTGTGCAGCGTTGAAAAATACCAAAACGCGACCAGAACCCGCCAACACGCTGCCAACATGCTGCCCACGTCCTGCAGCGGCTACACAGCAGGGGACGACTAAATAAACGGCCGAGACAGCAGCTTATGGTGATAAACTGACGTTGTCCCTGAGAATAAGCACATCGTGAGCGGGTGGCCGGTGACGTCTCGACGTCCACGTGCCGTGCAGGGGGACCTTTTCCCTTTACCTGTCCCCTCAGATAAGCACGTGCTGCCTTTCCGGTTTTACGGCGTAGCCTGAAATGCAAATGAGGAGGAGAGAGACAGGACGTGGAGGAGAGTGGCCTGTAGAAGTATGGGGGCACCATCAACACCATTCACCAACCATAAATATTGGCGCAGACAGGAAGTAGTAATGTCTGCCATTTCTCCCCCCCCCCCCAAAAAAAAAAAAACCCAGCTGGTTCTTCTGAGACTTTTTAGGGGAGGGGCGGGAAATTCTCTTGGCGGAAAAAGCATGACAAAGGGGAGGTAACCTTTCCCCTTATGACATCATAAGGGGAGAAATTCCAGATCCGACCGTCTGAGCGAAAAAGAATGACCAAATCACTTTTTCTATCGCCATTTATGGCCTTTTCATAAAGAACACGCCAAATTAATTGTGATTGTGAGCCCATGACTTCAAAAACACACTAAAAAACTAAAAACACAGCATGTACGTGACACGGACAAGTGCATTAGGACGGTGCGGTGCTGCTCCGCTCCTGGGCCCCATGATCACGCGGCGCACCGCCGGCTCCACGGCCAGCGCCGAGAGCACCCCCCTCGCTCCAACGTGTCCCACTCCTGACCGTTAACGGACGTGCGCCGCGGCGTCACCGCCCAGGTGTCTATAGGTGGGGATCCTCTTCACCAGTACCCGCGCCCCGGCGTTTTGCCACCCGGTGGTGTCCAGCTGACACCCCGAGGTTGAACAGAGAGGAGGAAGGGAGGAGAGAGAGAGAGAGAGAGAGAGAGAGAGAGAAGCTCCGTTTCCTAGGTGGAATACATTACAGCGAGTGGCGCAATCTTCTGCAAATCAACCTCAGATGGCCACCAGCTATTCTGCAGCCGCCGTGCAGCCGCCGTGCAGGGAGCAAATTCCCTGAGCATTTTAACCAGATGCCTCCCGGCCGTGGAAGACACACTTATGGATAAAAGGAGCTAGAAAAGCAATTGTCGGCATCGGAGATGGCATGCAGAGAAACAGATAGGAAAAGCGAAAAGTGGGGTGTGTGCGTGTGTGTGTGTTTAAAAGAGGAAGTTCTGACAAACTGAGCTGCTATCTGTTGTGGTGGAAGGAAGTTCGCTGATCTTTGCAGTGGAGACTGTACCGTATCCTGACTAACTCTGGTGGGCCGGACAACCCAAAACGCCGTAAATAATGGACGCCGGACCTCCAGCGGGCATGCCGGAGCGGCGTGGCCGCACCTCTCCTGCCTGCTGAACCTGCACGCCGTTGTGTCCTCCAAAATAAAGACACCTTTCATTACCCAGCGGCCCCGGAGAGCCAGAAGTTAGATTTCATCCCCGGGGGTCCCATGCAAAAACAACCCCCCCCCTTCACACACGGAGCACCGGCAACGGGACCGGCCTGGACTGACAAGTCGAGCACTGTGAGCTCAATGTCAGCTTCAATACGTGGGTGAAATATTACTGTTTTACATATAGGCCAACACACACACACGTACATATATATACATACATACATACATACATACATATGTATATATATATAAAAGCAAAAATGAAAGCCAGCGCGGAAGTCGGCGCACCTGCTTTTGGCCGCTTATACTTCACTACATCCAGCCACATTCACTAGAAAACCGGCAGATATGAAATATGAATATCACGACATCAAAGCACGTCGTGTCATCGCTGCTGCTTTTGTTCGGCGAGCTCGGCTCCGTCCTGATGTTGCGAGAAATTGAATTTATTTTATTTTTTTTGGTAACGGGGGGGTTTCAGCTCTTTATGGAAGCAGCAGCATTGAACCAGTCACCCCGGTCACGGTAAACACGCCGACCCGTTCCCAACAATTCAGAGTGTCCCTGGTACAGAGGACAGAAGATAAAAAAAACAGAGCAAGACGGTCAGCGTCGGCTCCCCGTGGGAACCCAGGTAAGAGAAACGACCCCGAACCCCCAAAAACTTCCCGGCTGGCCAGCGCCGCGTGGAAAAACGGACGTTACTCACTTCGCGGTTCACGTTGACGGCGGACGGTCGCGGGAGGAGCGGCGGAGAGACGCGACGCCCGGCGGTGCGGTGCGGTGCGGTGCGGTGCGAACTGTCCGCCTTGCGCTCCAGCCTGATTCCAGCGCGGGCCGCTGCTGGGCGCAATGTTGCCAGGTGGCGACAAAAACCCCCCCACGACGTTTCACTAAATTCCTGAATAAGACGAGCCAGTTTAGAGCCATTTAAAACACGTTGCGGATAACAGACGGGTGGTACGAAAAGTTGACTGACCCCAAAACTGATTTTTTTGTTCTTGTGGCGAAAATTTACTGTGACTATTCGCATTTAATTACACACACACAAAAAAAACTATTTTTGTGCAAATGTCCCACATTTATTACACATGCACCTCAAAATCCAATTTTATTTGTGTTCTAATATTCTCAGTAGATATATTTTTATGTAGTATAAATGAACGCATTACAAACATACATGGCAAAGTATTCAATAATCAGCCGTGGCAATATTTTCCATGTGTTTTGCCCGGCCTTGTTTGATTTAAGGCCCCATTACTGTTTAAAAAAAAAAAAAAGAAAAAAAAAAAAGAAGTGACCTGGCAACCCCGCGGAGCACACACGAGACCGGAGATGAACGAGGCGAACGCGCATGCGCGGGACAGGATCGATCGCCGATGCGCGGCGCGAGGACCGCGTACAGGAGGCATGGTAACGTCAACGTTACATGACGACAACAACAACAACAACAACAACAACGACGACGACGTGATCTCTCATCGTAAGAAGAAAAGAAAAAAAAACAGCCGCTTAAAAAACGGGTTTCGAACAACGTCACGTTTCCCTCGGCAATCGGCGAAAAGTTCCCTTCGCTTCTTCACATTTAAAAAGGACAAACACACCCGGCTGTGCGCGTTTTTCTCCTCCGATCCTGGCCGCCGCCTGATAAATAATTCAAGCGCGGCGGCGGCGGCGGCATTAATCCGCACCAGCACCAGCACCACCACCAGCACCACCGGAGAACATCTTCTCGCAGTAACGGAGGCGGCGAGGCCGCGGGACACCGACCGACGGCAAAGTTCCGCCCGCGATTAAAAGGACCGGCTCCGGGACGAGCTGCCGGTAGCCCGGTAGCCCGGCGGAGTTCCGCGGCGACACGCCGAACTCGACCGCGACGGCGGCAAATTACCGTGGCACCTCCAGGCGAGCCCGCTTTTCCGCTCCCTTTCTCCTTCTCGCCGCGTCCCCCGGCCGGTTCGAGTATTTAGACCGGGGCTTCGTTCACGTGACGACCTCCGCCGGTCCTGATTGGAGGACGCTGGCGCCGCCGCCCTCCTCCGCGCACCTGTACCCGGCGCGCCGCCGACCTCACCTGGGCTCCCGGGGTTGCCGGTTCGAGCCCCGATCCGCCGAGGTGCCACTGAGCAAAGCGCCGTCAACACACACTACTCCCCTGTCATGGCTGCTCACTGGTTAAAGGCAGAGGACACATTTCGTTGTGTCACCGTGCGCTGTGCCGCAGTGTTTCACAATGACAATCACTTCTCTTTCATGTATTTCTGTATATTTCATTGGAGAAATTATTCATGCATGAGGCATGTAGTGTGAAGCCAGATGACGGATAAATATAGATACGGTATACGAGAAAATACGAGGAGACATCTTCCTGTTAGGTGTGCGTAGCAAGGCCCACACCAGGCATGCAAAGAGACTGGTCTGTCGAGTGTAACTGGACGCTTCACACTGACACACGAGCACACACACAAAAGCAACACAGAATACTGATATATAACACAACTAGAACACCTTCAGGACAAATAAGTTATGCAAGGGCACTGATGTCTCACTTTTGTCTTTCCAGTTTGCTTCCATAGAAAAACACTGTGAACACGCCCATTTGTGTCTAATGAAATAAAACGAAACATCATCCTCAACCAGACACCCCCACCCTTCCCATAAAAAAAAGTCTTACTTTAGCTGTATTAAGGGTGAAAAAACAAGTTAATGTCCACAGTTTTGCATGAAGTCATATTTGTGGGTGTTATAGCGGTGTAGTTTGACTGATTGTAATTTTCACTTTATGAGTGCATCGTAGAGCAGCCGGCACACAATGTGATATCCACCATCTGTTAAAATAAATTAACACTCAAACCACTGCACAGTCTAAAGAGGCACCAACCATGGGTGCAATAAAGTACCTATAGAAGACAATCACATGTCTGCTTCCTGCCGGGGCTCTGTGAGCGGATGTGCACTTCTGATAATACACGACACCCGTCTTATTTGAACAAGAACCTTTCTACCAAGCTAGCAGGATGGCGGTGTCTCCTGGAGCACATGTGCCAGGACCCTGCAGTTCCTGTCAGTGTCTGATGACATGCCTCCTTCCATCTGATTCAACTCTTCATTTCTGTAAAGGAGGAATGAGATTTCCAGTGAGCGGGGCGTGATGCATTTGTTCCTTCACAATTCACAGATGTGTGTGTGTCGAATGTCATGATAACAGCACAACCGTTTCTGTGTCGGGTTAACAGACTAATGCCGAGGCTGCTGAAACAGATACCGCAGTATATCCCCCCCCCCATCCCTTGTCTCAGCTTCTTTAATGGATTCGTATAGCGTGTACTTGAGATGTATAGTAACATAAGGACTGCTGTGACAACCTGGCAACAAAAAAAAAACAACTATTCAGTACCTGAGAATAAAGCAGCACAGATGGCCTTGTGGTCCCCAGACCCCTCCATCTCCCTGCCACCGGACACCACTATTAGTTATCGTGGCTGTTTAGACCTTTCCTAATGTTACAGAGTGCAGAAGATGCTCCAGCTTCAGGGTCAGTCTTCCAGCCTCCCATTCAGGACTTTCAGCAAGGTCAAGGATTTCGAAAAGGTTCCTGCAGACTGGTCAACGCCATTCTGAATTACGATCATCATGTCCGGACGTCATTTCAGGCGTCAACCCCCTCAGGGCAAGACCACGGATGAGTGACAGCCGCCCACTGCCACTTAGCTGGTAGAGCAGCATTTCGCTGAGACTGACAGATCTGTGTTCAAGGTGGCGGCGATGTTTCATGATACAGATATAAGGTGCTTGATATCATGGGTTGTCGTCAACGTGTCAGCCACCAAAAACAGCTCCTAAAACCTCCTAAAATGGCTTCAAATACATAGATCAGCATCACTGGGTAAGACACACTGCAGCACAGCACACGGTGACACAACGAAATGTGTCCTCTGCTTTTAACCATCACCCTTAGTGAGCAGGATTTGAACCGGCAACCTTCTGATTAACATATTAAAACACCCCAGATGTTCCAGGTCCTGTCACGATTCACATTAACACACATTTTAATATACTAACGCAAAAAGTGTCACCCAGGAAACATGGCTAATTTGTGATTAGCTGATTAGCGTGATAGGAACATCTGAGAGTGCTAACGCTGGTCTTTAAATGGTTAAATGAGCACGTAGTGTGTTAATTCAGGGAACAGGTATGTGCACCACGGTGTTAAGCGTAGAGTCGGCTTGGTAACGCTCCAGAAGGCTCAGAAGATGTTCAGTTGGATAGAAGCTGCCAACTGATTCAGCACTGGGGATCAAAGAGGACGGACTTACAAACCCTGTCCTGTCAGCACCATCAAGCGTCCCCAAACGTTGCAGATTTGAAATGGAAGGGGGAAAAAACGGAGGTGGACACGTGCCACTTGGCCATCTGGCTGCTGGCACGGCCACAAGAGCGCTGGGGAGACGGTCACCAGATGGCTGTGCCAGAGTGGCACGGGCGATGGGGCATCGGCAGTGGAAAGGAGGCGTGGGGCTGGCAGGTGGCATTAGGGCCAGATAATGGGGTCGGGTGGCAGAAGCGGGCATCGCCGAGGCCACACCCGGCTCGCTCGGCAGCATCCAGCGCGTTGTTCTCGCGCCTTTTAATTTACAGCAGATGCAGATTGTCAACAGTGGCCGCCGTTCGCAGCAGTTTATTGGCCGTGGCAGCTGTCTGAGATACGGGACGCTGCTTTGTTAAGAGCGTGATTGATGAATTTCCTCCCACACTGGGGCGAGAGAGAGAGAGAGAGAGAGGGGAGACGAGGCCATGGAACGGCGAAGACAAGGAGCTCTTTTGTTTTGCGTGTGTGTGTCTGGTCATTCGTCTCTTCCTACACAGCGCACACACACACTCACACCTGTCACCTATCGTCCATGTGGGCCGGTCGCTGTGCAAACCCCTATAATGAACATCTGTTGCTGCTAATAGGTGACAGCAAGGTGAGAAAGCCTCATCTCTCTCTCTCTCTCTTTGTTAGCTTACTTGTTATCCACTGTCATATCTTGTTATAGAAGACAGCGCTCTTTCATTCCGACTATTCTTAACGGGAATGGCAATCCGCTGGTCCACCGGCTGAATTCGGATTAAAACATTTTTTTTTATCTTCCCACCCTTTAAATAGTCAGCGCTCAAGCACTCACGGACTCTGTACGTGTCTCCCCGAGGTGTTAAATCATTTCTTCTTTTTAAATGAGGTGGGCTGAACAGTGTGAAAATGAACGTTCCTTCTCACGTTAGCATGCGACGGAGGACGAGCGAGGGGTTTTTCTGCCGCACGGAAGCGGCGGGCATGATGAAAGTCGACGCAACCACGAAGTCTCCTGCATCGTCCGCACTCACTGATGCAAACACAGCAGTGCAAAGTGTTGAAGAACGCCACGTTCTCCATATTGACGGCGATGCAGCTCCTATTTACAAGGAAAGTAAAATAAAAAGCAGAGTGAGAGAGAGGGAGAGAGAGAGAGAGAGAGCAAACGGACAGACAGGGAAGTGGTGCAACGGCTTATCTTTTGATCAGCAAACCCGAGATCAGGCCTGACAGGTTCTGCTGGAAAAGCGGTGGCTCGTCTCGGCAGTGGCAGACGTCAGACTGGCACGTCGGATGGGACTCATTGGCTCTCCTCCATTCCCCTCGCCACCCAGCCCTATACTGTTTCCTGCCTCTCCCTGGGACTACATGGTCCTTTCATCTCCCTCAGGCTCCTCTGCATCTCCCACCCTCTCTCTCTTTTGAGGCAGCGTGCCCCCGGAGCCCACACTTCATCACATCAAAGCAGGCACTCGGCAAAACGCAGGCCAACGGAAAGGCTCCCGGTAGCTTGATCCAAGCAAGAGACAGGAAGTGGAGAAACAGTGAATGCACCTCCACCTTCATTTTTTGTGTGAGAACAATTAAACGAACAAACGCAGCAGGAAATATGGCGCCACCAGATTTTGGCAACAATCAAGGAGGTCCTTCCAAAATTCATGACTGGCCTAACAATTGATGCCAGAGCCTTGGGTGAAAACTGGTTAAACACGTTACATTTTTTCTGGTATTTTTGGTATGTTTTCTGGTCAAACCAACTCGACAAAAGAAGGCAGACGTCCTGGGACACCTCGGGCTCTATCATACATCCACTATAAGCAATTTTACAAGTTCCATGTCCCCATCGTCAGGCTAGTGCGCCAGAGCCTTTTGGCCACATCCTGTTTTATTTTGCCATCATTGCCCTGATTGTGTTCACCAGGGCGTGTGTATATATATATGCATTCTTTCTCTGTCTTGTCCATTGCCTACATTTTACCTGGATAAGTGTTGATACTGTATACACAGCCTATGTGCTTTTGGCCATGTTCAGGTGGGGAATATAAATAAAGACAATTGTCTGTCATTACTTCAGTACTTGGTTTTGATGTCATTTTTTTAACGCAACAGAACATGGTGACCTTTGACCTCCTCTCCTGAGTCCTGAGTCCTGAGCCGAGGAGTATGGGTAAGAAAGCTCTGCACTGAGCAGTGATTAAGGAGTGCTGTGCTCCGTTTGGGCTGTGAGTCATGGTGCTCATCACAGCCTGCTGCTCGCTCTGGCTCTGACTACTGGAGATAGCACAGGGGGTGGTGGGATTGTTCAGCAACGCCGTTCAGCCGGCGAATACGGCGGATCACCAGAGCCGCCCATCTGTGTGCTGCCGAGCCCAGACAACAGAATGTCCGTACGGCGAGAACACAGAGACAACAAACCACATCCACCCACAGGGACGCGTTAAAGGACGCGGAGGAGGAGAACACAACATGGCCGACAGGCTCTTGGGTAACTTGGAAAAACAGACCAGAATCCCCTGCCAAAAATTCCCATAGGAATTTTCCGCTGGAAACCTGCAAAGATTATGCCAAATTTTGGCCACTGCATGATTTCCATCCATCCATCTCTGTGACCGTTCTGTTGCAGGGTATTCATTCTACAAGACATCTGATAGCTTTAAAGGCCCCGTATGCTCCATCAGAACTCAATAGGAAAATGTGTATTAACACAGAATAGCACAGAGACCTTTGGACTATTTCTATTCATCAGAAGCTACAGTGATTCACAGAGCATTCATTACACTATCAAAGTACAGCTATTAGAGCTCTCAATGCTGGACACTCTGGGTGCTTTAAAGTTCTGAAGACAGCCTCCATCTACTCTTCCTACAGCCTCCATCTACTCCATCGCTCACGCTTTTATTTTCCTTTTTCCCACAACTCTGCATTCACCCCTCCAACCAACACTCATATGAACACTGCTTACAGATCAGCTTGTGTTTCTCTGCGGGGTGAAAATTCATCTTTGCTGGCCTCAGGGGAGGCATCGAGCCCAAATTTCATAAGACACGCTCATGGCACCCTGGGTAATATTACACTTTTCCATCGCCCGGTGTTCAGGACAAGGCATCCATCTTGGCCAACATGGTTTGGCTGCACTCATAAATGCATAAAAAAATCATATATTATTTGTTTAACAAATGTACAAATAACAAAAGAAAATACTTATATTACAGTATATTCTATATTTAACTCAATACAACGATCTATGACCTGCAAATATGTACATTTATGAACAAACAGCTGTTTATTTTGTTAATATTAAATCCCATAAATTACAATTCCCTTAATGCTTTTTGTCCAGGATGCTGAAATGCCTTTGCATTTAACATCTTTCCCATTTGAAATCAGTCAAAGTTTTGTCAAAGCAACTGGCAGCCAAATATTTAATTACAGACAGACCACTTATCTCTGCCCCACCCAGGGCTCCCAAACGATGGATCAAGCCTGGGACTCTCAGCCATTTGATGGAAATTAGTTGAGATATTTACATCAGGACGATAAGCCATTTGTAATGTGCCCAGGCCTTTAATCGGCTTGCTTTATTTATAGGCCTTACATGTTCGGTTTAAACTTGTTAATTACTGACAAATTTAGAAATGCAGGGGCATGTGTCTTACCCCCGCAGGCCGAAGGTGTTTCTATTCACGCATCATCATCATCATCATCATCAGACTGTAGAGTTGGGTAGAAATGAACACGCGCAGCCCTCACACGCTCACACATCAATGTCAAGGCTGTTTAGCTTTGTATTTATCTCCGTTTAGAGGCAGCTTGATGTTGGTATATGTGAAACCTCAGAGCCTGCGGACATTATGGCTCATTCTTCATCGTCGAGTGATGTGATTTTTATTCAAATGGATTAGCCCCCTCCCTACCACTGGATCCATTAAGGAGCTACAACTGGAATGGAGGAACAAATGATGGGCCATCAATCCCAGGCCCGAGGCAAGGAGATTAAGGAGAGTGTTCTGGACTATTCCCACAATGTCTTTTAACATGCCTGTATATGACGAGCAAATTCCTCCCCTCTCCGGTCGGGGGGAGAATGGGATTTTAATCCTCTATTCACTGGTGCTCAGACACTGAAGTCTCACCCATTATCCAGATTCTGTCTGGGGACTAAACATAGACCTCTGTCGCTGGGTTGCCCCTCTCACGTTGGACACCCAGTCTGGGTCAGCTCCTTCATCTGAGGTGTCGCACAAGGTCACTCAAGCAAACTGGCCATCTTCACCTGCCGTCAAAGTTGTCAACCGAACAACAAGCCACTTATTTTTAGTCAACACTGTACTGTGAGCTCATGTGCGGTAATGAGAACGGAAGAGGAAAAGGGAAGGAAAAGAATAGAGGAAAGACAGGGGGATCAAGGGGAGAATTTTTTTACGCAACTCCTTTTTTTTTCAGAAAGCACGATGCGAGGTCTGCATCAGCTCACCTCTGGATTGCACCAGATTCAGTTGCAGATTCAAATTGAGAAATTCAACATTCACAACTAAACAAAAGTTTGCAATCAACTTGATGGGAAACACTGCAGTCATAATAATCCAAATGTTACCCAAGTGCCTTGAACAGGTAATGTGCAATGAAATCCACAGGGATCAGTGGGAAGAGCTCATGGGTGTATTAACATATATTTTAAAAATGCTAAACTAAAAGGTGTATATAACAGAGTAGGTACGTAATAGTGTTGCTCACTAGCAGCACTCAGCACTCACATTAGTGAATAGTGGGGGTGAACTGTCAGGGGCGCATGACTCAGAAACACAGGGATTCAATAATGGGGTACAGGGACCCACACACAGATGCTACACATGAGCCACATATAAAAGACAAATGACAGAATGAGGACAGGACACATCTAGGAGACATTTATACTAACAAGAACTGGTAAGATGAAATTCGGGTCCGGAGTACCAGCACATGTCCTGCTTGTGACATGAGCACATGAGCTATAATGGCCTGGTGGTAAAAAGTTTCCTCAAAGTGTGTGCAGCCTTGCTCCTATCTCCTCTGCCTGATGTAAAGAAGAAGAGCAGACCGCATGCTGGGTGGCTGAGGTTTTTAATGACGCTGCGTGCCTTCTGCAGACAATGCTGGTGGAAGGTGTCTCGAATGGCAGGGAGAGTGATGTGCCAGCAGTGTGTTGTGCCACCTCCACTCCCCCAATCTCTGTAGCGAGCTGTGGATGTGGACTGAGTAGTTCTCATTTGAGACTGTGATGCAGAAGTTTGTGCGAAGGCTGACATTTCAAACGTCTTCTCGAAAGTCAAGCTACTGTTGGACTTTGTCAACCACTGTGTCTGAATGTAGTGACTCTGGAAACACCACATCTCACCGGCTGCATTTTATATGCTGCTTTATTTTAAATGTTGGTCAGAAGTGGAGATCCCAGGCTCTGGTTATATAGTTAAAGGTAAAAATACTAAAAACACTATTCTAGGGTCCCATCAGTAAAAATACTATTTTAGGGTCCCATCAATAGTTGCCAAATGACATTCTGTACTACCACTAGAAGTTATTTTGCATATTGTCACTCACTCACTCACTCACTCACTCACTCACTCACTCTGCACGACTATGGAGGGCAGGGGGAATCCTGCGGCAACACAGGGAGAGCACGCAAACTACGCACACAAAAGGTCCAAGCTGGGGTTCAAACTCACAGCCTAACTGCTGCACCACCATTTGACAAGATATTCAATTTAATGAACACATTTTATTAACGTTACTGGTTAGTCACATACAGTGGGGCAAAAAAGTATTCACCGGGAGTCACCAATTATGCAGTTGTCCTACTTAAAATGCTGAGAGAAGTCTGTAATTGTCATCATATGTACACTTCAACCGTGAGAGACAATGCACAACAGACGTTTTGCTGATGCTAGAAAACATTTGTTAATGTGTCATAATGAGCAATGTTATTCACTGTGATGTGTGTATATACATTAGGGAGATTGTGAGAGACTTGGTGGATGTCATACATACGGTGTTTGTTTTACTTCAGACATTTTTGGGATGGGGACCAATCTGTATTGGGGTGATAGACGCACCTCATTTAGTGTTTTCCATGTAATAGTCTCATTGTGTACAGGTGTGTCTTATATTGGGGACAATACCAAGACCGTTCTCAATGTGGCATCAATTTCAACATTCTGTGGGTATATAAACCTGGTATTAACGGACGAGCAGCGTCACCTGGCCATGGCGCACCTTCGGGTTGGTGGCAGCCAGTCAGATGTTGCTCGTGAACTTGGTGCGTCTCCAAGTGTCATCAGCAGACTTGCATCAAGACACAGAACTACTGGCAGAGTTCATGACAGACCCAGGAGTGGAGAGACCACAGTGATGACCAGAACCTCGTTATGCAACTGCCACACGGCTGCAGGCCCGGTTACGAGATGCGAGGGTACCAGGGTTTCCAGACTAACCATTCGCAACCGACTCTACAGCTTTGGCTTGAATGCCAGACGACGTTGCAGGTGACTCCACTGACACCAAGACGCTGCCGTGAACGTGGGCACAAGACCATGTGACCTGGACAATGCAGCGGTGGTCTACTGTCCTGTTCACTGATAAGTGTTGCGTCAGCGTTGCTGGAGAAGGCGAGGTGAGCGATACGCTGACCTCAACATGGTCCCCAGTCTGGGCAGCATCACCAGTCAGCGCAAAACAGGTTTGGTTTTTGTACAAGGGTTCTTACCTCAGAGACATCATAGAACCCATCATCAACCCCCCAATTCTGCCAGCACACCCCCAACTTTCTGTTCATGGATGATAACAGAATTGTCACAGCTCAAGGAAGTTGAAGTGCCTCAAATAGAAAAAGCACTCATGTAAATAACTATATCCCTAACCTATTGTGAATAGTGTATATATCATTCATATATCAAATGTTACGAGCAATTTACAATATTTGACACAGTGTCCCTAACTTCTGGGGTGCATAACTTCCATTGTGTGTTACCTCCATTGTGGCTTTTGTATTTGTGTTGTGGATTTTGCATTGTGCAACCTGGGGAACTCTTATTGTGGGACTGGCTGAAATTCTGCACCACAGCTGAATTTCGGAAAAAGAGACTTCAGATACAGTATTAGGGGACCTAAATAAATATTTTCATGTCAGAGGACCTTTAATGAAAATACAGGCCATAGTGTCACTTTCTGTGTGTAAGCCCGGACAACACAGGACAGTAGGTGGTGGTGCAGCATGAGCAGAGCTTCACACCTGCTGGTGAAGATCTCAACTGTGGTTGACACAAAATGTCACCTCCTTCCTGGACAGCACCCTTCGTCATTCCTCTACAGGCCGTGAGCGGTATGCGGTCTCGCAGTCCGTCACCTCCTCCAGGTCCCTTTCTCTCACTCATAACAATATATACACATATTCCTCACTGGCATAATGACGCTGTGAATGCAAAAGTAATTAACTAAAACAAAAAGGTCAATTCGTTTTTTCTGACGTTAGCCTGATAACGACTATATAAATGAAAGGCAGACATGAACATTGTAAAGGTTTGAATAATATAGCTCCCATCGTCTGATCCTCTCTCTCTCTCTCTCTCTCTCTCTCTCTCCAGTGTGGATGTCAGGCATGGAAGACGGCATCTTTGAAAATGCAGAGCAATATTCAGGAGCAGAGTGCAGAGGTGGATGGCAGAGGAGAAAATGGAGGGAATGGCTTCTGGGATTTAAAGACTGCGGGAGACGGATAGAACAAGATGGAGGGAGAGTAAGAAGGAGAGAGAGAGAGAGAGAGATCGTGTCTGGTGACATGTTCTTCTGCTTTGGCATTGATTTAGTGCTTCAAGACACTTTCATTAAACACAGACCAGAACCAGGCCAGGTCACGCGAGGTCACAGCATTGGCAGTTAAAATCCGGAGGTGATAGAGGCAAGTTTGCTGCCTTCCTCAAAACACACACACACATTTGTACAGATGGCAAACTTGTTTACATTTATACAAGGATAATATTGCAGGCAAGTTTGCAAACACACACACACACACACACACACACAAGCACAAAGGTTAGAGAAATGGTGACCTGTACAGACAGTCCAGAAATACAGACAGATCTGTGTGAGACGACACGGGCCCACACATCCATAACCATAGAAGCTGCTGAAAATCTTTTTCAAGCTACAACACCGTGCAGACACACACACACACACACACACACACACATTCAAAGCAAAAAAGAACAAAGGGTCAGCAGACAAGCAACATGCACACACACACACAAGCAAACTCAGGAGTCTATCTGAACTGAGAAGTGCAGAGGTATGGTGAGAATGCACACCCACACACATGCACGCACACACACACACACACACACACACACTCACAGAACAGAGAATCTCAAGCATTTCTCCCTCCTATACAGGCCAGCGCTACAGTACATAAAAAGGACACACATATATACTACTGCCCCTTAACTGCTGTTTCAGCTGCTAATTCAGCAGGTCATCCAATCTAGACACAGACACACATCTATATACCCATTAAAGCACCAAGCCACTCCAAAGCATCTTAATGAGTAGACCAGAAGAGTCCGAGACAGTACGGACTGATTCAGTGCTCTGATGATTTCCATGTATGGCTGCAGGGCCAGCACTGCACCTCCAGCCGCTGAACACACACCACAGACGCTGAGGGAGCTGCAAGGACACGTCAAAGACATTTTCCACAGCTGCGATTATAAACACAAAATTGCATCCATCCACTCACAACCTGCTTATAACAGCAATATCTGACGAAGGAACCGCCCTGAGCAATCCCAGGATGAGCTTGTACATGTGAATGCAGAAGCCGGGGTCAGTTTAGCACCATCATATCAGCTGGCCTGCATTTGAATGTAATCTCATCTGAGCACTTGACCTGAACTTGAAGTCCTGTCACAGAGAGAAACTATGGCAAACAAGGCTTTACAACATCTTTTCAAATTCATATTCAAAAACTTTATTCATCCCAAAAGGGCACCTAAAGAGTTACTATTGAATGAGCAAGGTGAGAAGTTTGTGCTCCAGCTTGTTTTATTCTTTAGATGATTGAAAGTCAAGTCCAAGGACACGAACAGTAGTCCAGATGACACGGAGCATGTTAACCTTTAACCTTTAAGCCCTCTGTCATATTGATTTAAAGTCTGAGGAAGAGGAACCAGACCACTAGAGTTGTGATGCATGTGTGTGATGGATAGGGCTCTTTGAATAGATGGGTTTTGGAATTGATCAAAGCTCGAGGGGATCAATGAGCTCCCAAGTCTGTTTATTGATGAGCGGCTCCTTCATGACTAACTCTTCAGACGTAGCAATGGAGAAAATAATGGAACCACCTACCTAACCACACACATGCAAAGCAAAGAAAAGCAGTACTATGGAGATGTGTATATGTGTACATGCATGTACTTGTGTCTGTGAGTTTATATGAGACATACAGTGCATCCGGAAAGCATCACTTTATCCACACTTTTTACAGCCTTATTCCAATAATGGATTCCCTTATTATTTTTCTCAGAATTCTACAAACAACACCCCACAATGACAATGTGAAAAAGGGTTTAATTGAGGTTTTGGAAAATTTAAAAAAAAAATTAAAAGTATTCACAGCCCTTGCCATGAAGCTCAAAAAGGCCTTAGACAGGGAGGTGACCAAGAACACAATGATCACTCTGTCAGAGCTCCAGAGGTCATCAGTGGAGAACATTTCAGAGGAGAACCTTTTAGAAGGACAACCATCTCTGCAGCAATCCACCAATCAGGCCTGTATACTGGAGGGGCCAGATGGAAGTTACTCCATAAAAGGCACATGGCAGCCCATCTGGAGCTTGCCAAAAGGCACCTGAAGGACTCTCAGACCATGATAAATAAAATTCTCTGGTCTGATAAGGTAAACATTGAAGTCTTTGGTGTAAATTATGTCACCTTTGGAGGAAACCAGGCACCAGGCCAATACCATCATAGTGAAGCATGGTGGTGGCAGCATCATGCTGTTGGGATGCAGGAACTGGGAGACTAGTCAGGATAGAGCGAAAGATGACTGCAACAATGTGCAGAGACGTCCTGGATGAACTCAGACTGGGGTGACGGTTCATCTTTCAGCATGACAATGACCCTAATCACACAGCCAAAAGGGTGGCTTCAGGACAACTCTGTGAGTGGCCCGGCCAGAGACCAGACTTGAATCTTAAAATGTCTGCACTGACACTTCCCATCCAACCTGATCCAAGCTTGAGAGGTGCTGCAAAGAGCAATGGATGAAACTGGCCAAGGATAGGTGTGCATCATATTCAAAAAGACTGTGGTGGTGTGTGATAGTAATAGTATTCGGCTATTGCTAAATACACAGATGTGTTAAAATAACACACATGCTTAGCTGTGAAAATGGTGCATTAGGCTGTAATAATTTCATATTTATGAAGACTGCTTTTATGGGTACTTTTGATTGAAATAAAAGCATAAAACTAAAAAAAAAAGACTTCATGCAAAATGAGTTATACTCATCAGCTGCAGTTTTTTTGCACTGAGAATTTAGAATGAACAAATACCCTGTCGGGGCATTATTGTCAGTTCACAGAAAGAGTCAGAATGTCACAGGAATGCCTGCAGCATCTCAGCATGTCATTGTCGAGTTTTACTCAGGACCTGACCATGTACTTGTTATGCAAGTCCAGGGCCAGGCATCCAAAACCCTTTAAAAACAAGGGTTTTAGAAACATGGAGCTAAATAAAGACTATGTATGTGCATTTTTGTCAGTGTGTGTGTGTGTTTATGGAGCCTTACAGGCTCTCTGCTGCTGAATGACATCTGTGTGCATCAGGTAACACACGCTGAGCCCCTACATCAGCTGCGAGTTCGGAGTCCCTGCAGCGTTGCTGCTGCCTCACACTGTAGAGCCAGTGATAAGCCTGCATCTCCAGGCAAGCAGCAGAGTAACGTCAGACCAGCCTCCCACACAAGCTGAGCTCAGGAACAGAGCTGAGGAAGGCACACCAGTCTTCCCGATTCCATGTCATTCAGACCGGCGCAGTCATGGACAGACAGCGCGGTCACGGTTGGTGACGCATGGATATCTTAAGACAAATAAAACAGAGAGCTTCACAAGCACAAATATACACAAGTGCCAAATTACTTTTATCCCATTGGGTTCCTGGATTGTAATGCTGTGAGCTGTAAATAGCAGAAGCATTTTCACTGTAGGTGAAAGTACATTTACATTTAGAGCATTTATCAGACACCCTTATCCAGAGCGACTTACAATCAGTAGTTACAGGGACAGTCCCCCCCTGGAGCAATTTAGGGTTAAGTGTCTTGCTCAGGGATACGATGGTAGTAAGTGGGATTTCAACCTGGGTCTTCTGGTTCATAGGCGAGTGTGTTACCCGCTAGGCTACTAGCACCAGTACATTTGCAAGCACACAAATGAACAAATGTTTATAGTGTAAAAGTATTGTGAGGACCATGGATCACTTTTCTTTGGACAACAAGCAACATGTCCCCACTGGAACTTCTTTATTTTTTGTGAGAACATTTGGTGTGAAGTTGTGAACCAAGATGGGAAGTTGATCAAGGCTGAGGGGAATCAAATGCCAACCCATGCCGTCTGACCACTCTACTGCCCACCGCCTCTTGCTACATGCACGCTACGGTAATCATAAACTCTGCTGATTCACCGTCTGCTTTTCTCACTGCCGCTGAGCAGTCCCATGAACCTCCCTTGCTACCCGCCTGTGTCACCCCAACTGTCCACGTCCTACTCCTGCTGCCTCACCCCCATGTCTGCACATGCACCTTCTTGTCCTGGCCATCACCCTTTAATCACGCCTATAAGCAGGACCTGGGGCCACAGGGAAGGAGGCCACGCCCTCAATAAAACCACCTGTTGCTGGCACCTATTGATGGACCTCGTTCCTCTTCCTCAGGGAACAGTGGTTATACACATATTCTGATGTTCCCTTTCAGTTGATTCACTTGGTATAACAAAAGAAGTATGGAACATTTATACACACCCCGCCCGGCAGAACCAAACCAAATGAAAATACTAAGAGTTCCCTGAGGTGACAGAGCAGATGAAGGCACCTCTCCATGTCCATTGTGAAAGGTGGTGGAGAAAGGGAGTGCAGCTCAGAAGCCAAACAACTGAAAGATTTCGCCATTACCTAGGCCAGAGTTGGCCACAATGTAAACTTAGTATTGTCAAGTGAAAACTGCATACACCTGCAGTGAGCAGAGAACCTGGAGGAAAGTGCCTTGATGTCCACCAGCTCTATGGGCTCAAATGGAACCTCACACTCAACATCCAGACAATATCATGGTGAGGTCCCAATGAGGAACAGCAGACCTACTGACAGGCCTAGGTTGTCACACAGCCTTTGGAAAAGGTATGCCAAGGTGGTGAGCCCCTGGCAACACCCCATCAATACCAACATGACAAGCTGAAATAGCCACCAAATAAACCTTTACAACATTGCTCATTGCTCATGCAGAATGGTTAGAATGCCCTCAATGGAACAGAGGAAATGGTCCAGACCCTTCCCCTGGCACCAGAGCTCCAAATATTGCGCCTTTTATAAGCATAGAGGCCCCTGGCTGAAGAAGCCCGAGAACTCTGAATAGTAGCAATAATGTTAGGCCTGAAGCTCTGCATTGAGAGTGGACCACCTAGCCAAGAGTCCACCCCCACCTGTGTGCTGAGGCCATCCGACCCAGCAGATGCCGATAAGTCTGCGTCCTGACTGAATCTCTGATAAATAAGCCACTCTGTGCTCTGATAAATAAGCGTGGCCGGCAACAGAGCGGATCTCCAGACCCAGATAAGGAATTTTCTGAGCTGGGGATAGCAAGCTCTTTTTCACATTCAATAAAAACCCCAGATGCTTCAGGTGTGACAAGACAACAATTGTGTGCTGCTGTGCTTTCGAGGGCAAAATCACCACCATATTGTCCAAATATGGCAGAAAGCGAATGCCCTGGCACCAAGGTGGCAAAAGGCATTTCAAATGCAAGGGGCAGGACAGGCCAAAGGGCAGTAAACAGTATTTCTTCATCACCACCTCGAAAGCAAATATGAGAAACTGGGTGAACTGCGATAGGTCAATATGCATCAGTCAGGTCTATTGTACTGAACCAGTACAATAGACTGTTTTTTTTTTTAAAAGTGAAGTGATAACATGTGATACACAGCAGCACAGCACAGGGTGCACACAGTGAAATTTGTCCTCTGCATTTAACCCATCACCCTGAGTGAGCAGTGGGCAGCCATGACCAGCGCCCGGGGAGCAGTGTGTGGGGACGGTGCTTTGCTCAGTGGCACCTCAGTGGCACCTCGGCGGATCGGGATTTGAACCGGCCACCACTGCCCCTGCAATCACCCAGACTGCAAGCCTGTCAACATTTTTAAATTATACACATGCAGGTGCTTGTTTAATACTCTCAGGTCCAAAATTGAACGCAAACCGCCATCTCTGTTCAGAACCACAAAATGGTGGCGGTACCAGCCTCTTGGTGCGCTCGCGAGAAGATCAGGTTAAATTGCCTATTTGTGTGAGAGGCTGCATATTTCCTCTCTGAGAATCTTCTCACTACTCCGTACCCAGCAAAATGAGATGGGCGTGTCTGAAACTGCAGGCAATAACCCTGTGCGATGGTGCTCTCAACCTACAGCAACAGTAGCCTAGTGGGTAACATGCTCACCTATGAACCAGAAGACCCAGGTTGAAATCCCACTTACTACCATTGTGTCCCTGAGCAGGACACTTAACCCTGAGTGTCTCCAGGGGGGACTGTCCCTGTAACTACTGATTGTAAGTCGCTCTGGTTAAGGGCGTCTGATAAATGCTGTAAATGTAATGTAACTGTGTGCATGCGTCTGTAGGATATATGGTAGGGATGCCTAGCAGGCCTGGACGGGAACACCGTTTATTGCACTTTTCACCCCACACACAGCTAAGCGCATCATCTGGTAGGTCTGAAGCAGGGTGACTGAACTCAGCATGTCACTCGCCTGACTGTTAAATGTTCTATAGCTGTGCCAAACGAGAAACGAGGGGAGTGAAGCGCAGCAGCACCCATGACCTCCTGATTATGGCTCGGGACAAGATAGGTGGCCAGTGACGAGTCCACAACTGCAGTACATGCAGACACAGGTTTGGACCACGACAAGGTGAGTTTTGGGGAACAAGCGCAAGTAGGGTCACATGGACATCAGATCAAGGGGCAGAAAAAAAACAGCAAACCGTGTCAGCTTTTGTGCAGGTGTGGCCTGCATGTCCTCCTCATCAGAAGGCTAGAGCACATTGAAGTCTAGTTTGAATGGGTCCTCCACAAGTATAGGTCTGTTAGGCCGAGGGTAGCAGTGGTGGCCTAGTGGTTAAGGAAGCGGCCCCGTAATCAGAAGGTTGCTGGTTCGAATCCCGATCCGCCAAGGTGCCACTGAGGTGCCACTGAGCAAAGCACCGTCCCCACACACTGCTCCCCGGGCGCCGGTCATGGCTGCCCACTGCTCACTCAGGGTGATGGGTTAAATGCAGAGGACAAATTTCACTGTGTGCACTGTGCTGTGCTGCTGTGTATCACGTGTGACAATCACTTCACTTTCACTTTCACTCTGGCCAGAACAATGCCACTCTAGCCTGGAATAGTCCAAGGGAGACTTAAAAGGAAGACCTTTTACCTTCAGAGATGGAGGGACCAGGCGAGCAGTACTGGAGGCTCGGAGTATACGAGGTGCAGTGTGAGGTTTAATAAGGGCTGTGAGGTAGGATGGTGCTACTCAATGTTTGGCTTTGTAGGCCAGCATCAGTATTTTGAATCTGATGTGTGCAGCTACTGGGAGCCAGTGGAGGGAACGTAGCAGAGGGGTGGTGTGGGAGAATTTGGGAAGGTTGAAGATCAGTCGTGCTGCTGCTTTCTGTATGAGTTGTAGAGGTCGGATGGAACATAGAGGTAGACCAGCTAGAAGGGAGGCACATCCAGAGGAAAGCAGCAAAGCAGCAGGGCAACAGTGGAGGCATTCACCCAAGTTCATAATACGCCCCCTGCCTGCTCTCTATAACCCCAACTTCCAGGCAACAGACCATTAAATAAACTAACCCTCACTCTAACGGTGGGTAGAAGCTCGCCCCGCAACCCCCAGAGGCGGCCCCATGCAAATGCTGCAGCCCTATAGGCTACAACTTGCTACAGTACACACAGCCCCCATATTGACAAAAAGAAGAATTGTTGATATTTTGGCAGATTTATTAAAAAAGAAAAACTGAAATATCACATGGTTCTTATTATTTAGACCCTTTGCTCAGTATTTAGTAGAAGCATTTTGATCTAAAACAGCCATTTCTGTTTTTCACACCTGGATTTGAGGATTCTTTGCCATTCCTCCTTGCAGATGCTCTTCAATTTTGGCAGGTTGGATGTTGGTGGACAGTGAATTTTAAGGTGTCTCCAGAGATGCTTAATTGAGTTAAATTCAGGCTCTGGCTGGGCCATTCAATATCAGTCATGGAGGTGTTGTGAAGCCACTCCTTCATTATTTTAATTGTGTGCTCAGAGTGGTAGTAGCCTAGCAGGTGACACACTCGCCTATGAACCAGAAGACCCAGGTTCAAATCCCACTTATAACCATTGTGTCCCTGAGCAAGATACTTAACCCTAAGTTGCTCCAGGGGGGGACTGTCCCTGTAACTACTGGTTGTAAGTCGCTCTGGATAAGGGCATTTGATAAATGCTGTAAATGTAAACATAGTGAAAGTGGAGTGATTGTCATTGCGAAATGTGTCCACACAACGAAATGTGTCCTCTGTAAAGTGGAACCTTGGCAACCGTCAACCTTCTGATTATGGAGCCACTTCCTTAACCGCTAGGCCAACCACTGCCCCATTACAGGTCGTTGTCTTGTTGGAAGGTAAACCTTCAGCCTAGTCCCTGCAGCTGCAAAACACCCCACAGCATGATGCTGCCACCACCATGCTTCACTGTTGGGACTGAATTGGACAGGTGATGAGCAGTGCCTGGTTTTCTCCACAAATACTGGTTAGAATTAAGACCAAAAAGTTCTATCTTGTCTCATCAGACCAGAGAATCTTATTTCAACTCGCAATCGCCTCCTTCCCTAAAGGACGTCTACAACATTTACATTTACATTTATAGCATTTACCAGATGCCCTTATCCAGAGCGACTTACAATCAGTAGTTACTGGGACAGTCCTCCCCTGGAGACACTCAGGGTTATGTGTCTTGCTCAGGGACACAATGGTAGTAAGTGGGATTTGAACCTGGGTCTTCTGGTTCATAGGCGAGAGTGTTACCCACTTCTCCCTCAATAGCTCAGTTTGGCCATCCCAAACATCTTCCTTTTAAGAATAATGGAGGCTACTGTGCTCTTAGGAACCTTAGGTGCAGCAGATTTTTTTTGTAACCTTGGCCAGATCTGTGTCCTGCCACAATTCTGTCTCTGAGTTCCTTTGACCCCCTGATTGTCATATGCTCTGACCTGCATTGTGAGCTGGAAGGTCTTATGTGTGTGGCTTTCCTAACCAAGTCCAATCAGTATAACACAGCTGGACTCAAATAAAGGTGTTGAGATCAGAAGAAATGGACATCAACAGCGTTAAATATATGAGTGCCACAGTAAATAGTCTGAACACTTAGGACCATGTGATATTAGGACCATGTGTTGATTTAATGGGCTGTTGCCTGGAAGTTGGGGTTATAGAGAGTAGGCAGGAAGTTTTTTCTTTGTTAATAAATCTGCAAAAATGCCAACAATTCTGGGGTGCTGTGTGTACATTAATAATCACTTGATCACATGATTTTAGCAAATGGCTGCAATATAACAAAAAGTGAAACATTGAGTACTTTCCTTACCCACTTTTGGCTTGATTAAAGGTGTCTTCAGCTGGGCATTCAGAGGTGTGGTTCTCCCATACTTCCTGTGTTGTACCGAGTGATTTGACTGAAAGGAGATGGTTCAGTTCCCCGTTGTGTGTGGTCTGATAGGAGTTCTACTACAGGAAGCTGTTTCTGCTGACAGAGTGCAGTGCAGCACCGAAGCCTAATGCAGCACAGAACCCCACTTGGCCAAGCAAGATGCCGATGAGAAGGACACACTGTCCCCGTCTGTGGAGCCCCACGACGCATCACGCTCTCACTGACATTGCGGGGTAAATGGAGATCTGCCAGGTGGGGCTGCTTAAGACGCTGCTGCAGAGTTAATGCCGCACCATTTTTTATTAATGCCATTTAATGGGGGCCGTGGCGATGGCAATGTTCTGCTTTTACAGCATTGTTTCCATGTACTGTAATGGACTTCTAGAAGCAGTTAGCTGACTGAGATGTGTAGTTGTTGTTGACATGTGTAACCTGTCCACATCCAATCTAAATCTGTCACTTCAGTACATACTCAAGTTGCTTAAATTGAATGAAGGGCCCATGTCCGACTGAAGAGGAAAAAAGGAGTCTCAATTTAGTTAATAGTGTTAATGGTGTAAAAAAATTAAAGACAAAAAGATAAGATGACGATGAACTGAAATAAATGATGTGATTAAAGTGCAGCAGCCCTGAATTATTCAGCACTGAGAGAGAAGACCCTCAGGCTGTGTGACAACACATGATAATTTCCCTCAATAGAGAACCAGTCCAGTTCATCTCACACACACACACACACACAACACATAAACACAGACAACACATTCATACATAAATGTACACACATAAAACACACAAAAAACATATTTACATACATCACATACACATAGACACATACACCAGATTTGTTTACACACACAATATGGTATCACATACACTACCAGTCAAAAGCTTTTTACGACACAACTATGAAATGACACACGTGAGGTTATGTAATAAACAGAACAAATAGCAAAAACGGGTTTTCATTTCAGTTTCTCCAAAGCAGGGAGCTTTTGCTGTGATGACAACATTTCACATTAAATTAGGCAACGTGGAGTTCTGAAGTCTTATTATGCTGAACACGTATCGTTCACTCATGTGAATCTCATGCAGAAGCTTTTGATGATGTCAGTAGTGACTGAAGTAGTCATGAAGGCACCAATAACACAGAGTAGGTGCATCCAAACTTTGGTAGTGTACAATTTTCATACATGTGCACAGACACACACACTCTATCTCTCTCTCTCTCTCTCTCTCACACACACACACACACACACACACACACACATACACACATGATGAACATTAACATCCAGGTGTTTTCTTTGGCAGGCGAACCTCCAGTTCATTTCCTGCCAGCCATCTTCAGTGTTCTGAACATTGTCTAGCACAGCTGTGTGTGTCTGTGTGCTTCAGTGGCATTTATAAGACAGAATGTATATGAATGTTATGCATTCTAAGTGTGTGAGATGTGTGTGTGTGTGTGTGTGTGTAGTGTATAGGTTTAAAGGTAGTAACCAAGTGTATTTTTAGTAGAATGATGTGAAATGAGTGTGAGTGTTAGTTCTGGTGTTGCTTGGTGCAACGACAATAAAGCTTTTATATTCATAGCAAAGTGTGTGTGAGCTTGTGTGTATATGAGTACATATGAGTCCTGCATGTTGTGTCTTGCTGCAGCACAGAACGTGGGACGGAAATTCTCTCATTACTGTCTGGCACTGCGAGACGGCGCTTTTATTGAAGCCTGGTTGTGACTCTGCTTTAATTCTGGCACAACACAAGCATGCGGAGACAACGCAATTAACGGCGCAGCGCAGCGGGGATGGAAACTCATTTCTGAAGGTCGCTTGTAGAGCGCCGGCACGGGGGACGGCCCCAGCCCCCGGGTTAACCCTCTCAAGGATGCAAAAGCCTGAAGAATGATGGAGGGATATGAAAAGTGACAGAAAGGGCTGGAGAGGAAGGCAGGAAAGGGAGGGGCCGACGCCGTTGCCGCAGAGATGAAAGGCCGGTCCCTGGCTGCTCGGGATCGGGCAACTCATGCCTGTGGGGCACAGAGACTTTCATTTTAATGGCCTCTCGTGCGGCAGGTATCGTTAAAGAGAACATGCTGCCATTTAGCCACGTGAATGATGTGGACACGGGGGGGGGGAAATGTGGGGCTTTGCGAGAGGTGCAGATGAGATTCAGTTATGGCACGAGAAAGAAAAGGAGAGGCTTAGAAGAGAGATGCAGAGGGGAAGTTTATAGCCATTTTCAGGTTGGAGGTGTCAGGACAGAGCAGAGCACACTGTTTTAAGCTCATCTCTATCTCCTATCTCTCTGCCTTTGATAAAATAACTTCCTCGCGCCTTTTTCCTGCTCGGGTTTTGCGTTCCTCCTTCCTGTTCTCCCCTCCCGCGTTTTGACGGATGCAGCGCTGCTATTGATTTGAGGAGAGGAGCCTGAGCCGGCAGAACTGACGCTGCACCCGGGCCCTCAGGGACCACACTTCCATCCCTTCTTCCATCACTCCCTCTTCCCGCTTGCCTTCAGGGTGTTTTTGTCTCTGGAGCATCTAGCATGTCGTGCTGCATGAAAGAGCCTGTGGAAGAGTTGGGGTTTTTTCACACTCATACAATCTGATGGTTTCATTTTTTTTCACTTCACCATAGCCAGAAGAGGGACCTGTGGATGCGCATTAGATTCAGGGTTTAGCCGCGTGTCCACCGTGTGTCTTCCTCCCCCCACCTCTCACGCTTCACTCGTCCACCTCCATTATGTGTGAGCTGTCAGGTTATCTGGGATCGTGTTAGGGAGCAACCTTGGAGCATCTCCTGAAGGTCTCAATACACACACACACACACACACACACACAAACACAGACAGACTTTTAAACGAGTCATTTATTGTAACTACAGTCAATTCAGAAAAGATTGAAGCACATATTTTATTGAGTGATAAACACTTCAAATACCTTCATCTCTCCTTATTCATTTACTTCACACTTCACAGAAGAGTGTTACAACATCCTTCTTCCAGTTGAGATGCTCATCTCTTTCCACCAAGAAGAGCTAAATTGAAAAGGTCGCTGCACGATCAAATGAGAAAGTGGATTTCAGTCAATGAAAAATAATGTTTATGTTGCTTTTTTATTCATGCTGGGGCTGATGTGCCAGTTGCCAGCTCTCCACTTCCTATGTAGCGTAGGTCATATAACCCAGATGTGTGAAGGGTGCATTTTAGTTGTCCGTGGGTGCATATGATATTTGATAATAAATGAATAAATTGGCAATTGTGTATGAACAAATTAATTAGTATTGATGATGATGATTTGCAATAAATACCAGCCAGGTACGATGCAAGAGGAAAAAAAAAAAGTTTTTTCCTCATACCGAGCTCCAAAGGAATGCCACTTGGCCTGATGTTTTATGGCATCTCAACTTTCAGAGGTTCTAAAATAACTTTCATTCTCGAAGGCCTTTCAGAGACGCTGCTACCATTCCCAGCACCTGAACATTTTTGCTCTTTGTAGGGTGTGCAGTAAATTGTAAGCAAAGCATTTATGCTCAGAGTAGCTTTCCGGCAGAAATCCTGTATAAAAAGGACAATGCGACTGCTGTTATGTGCAGAGTGCAGAACTAATAACAAGAGAAATACGACAGTCGTCTGACAGGGAGTAGAATTGTTAAAACAACCTTGCGAAAACCTTACAACTGTCAAAAAAACCTTGAACAGCCCACATGGACATAAATCCCAACCCAAGGGCTCAAATTTAAATTTGTTCTCAGCCACTGCAGCTGGAGCCCCCTTCAATCAGTCTACAAAATCATGACAAGTAACTACAGACTGGCTGATCGAGAACAAGGATCGCCATGATTCCAGTTCACCGCGGTGCATTCTGGGACCACATTTGGAGCATAAACATTAATAATAGAAAATAGCAGCCCATGAAATTCAATATCCACACATAGCAATCTGCCTGTTACAGTTGCAGGCAATGCCCTGCAAGCCAAACACAAAGGAACGCCTGGAAGGATGGAAATTGGATGCCGGAGCCGTCATTCAATATAACGTGTCCTTTTCCGCTCACGAGCCACGGAGACTGATAAAATACATCCGTACAGGTGGCTGGTAAAATGACCACCACATCAAGGACAACCTGCCATCTGCAGACAATCAAACAAAAGAATATAATAATAAGCTCCTGATTATTACCAATATTCATTTTGCTGTGACCTTGGGGCTATTTGATGAGAGCTAACATCAGACCAAACCAAAAAAATTTGTCTCGTATAGGTTTATCCATCTCTGTATACACACACGTAATATTCTATTATCCATGCATGCAGCTTCAGAAGCCCTCCGAGCCTGACCTTAAGTCTTATCAGACAGAATAGATTTGTTCAGGTCCTGTTAATTGGTAATTGCACTGGATGGCTTTTTAAATTGATGGAAATAGTGCATCCTACTGCATTGCCTGGTATTTGGCTCCCTTATATTTGTATGTATCCTGTATATATGTATGTGCCAGCTCATTGCTGCTATTAATTATGATATTTTTGCATACCAGCATTAGAAATACATTCTAAGGACAATACAAATACTCACACATTAGCCTAGTTGTTGAGATATGGACATCTGACACCAAATTTACAAAGACAAATATAGAGAGGTGGAGAGAGGGGGAGCGGGAGAGAGAGAGAGAGAGAGAGAGAGAGAGACACTCGACATGACTCTAAATACTGTTTCCTAGATCTCAATCCACATTTGGATTTTTCAATGATAATTTGACCATAATAGAAAGAGAAGATGTTTGCCATGCTGTGCTGTAATAATGAAGCTGAGAGACACAGGGAGGCGTCAGTCTCCCAGTACCCATAATGAGCGTAAAACCCAGCGTGTAGCACGCAGCTTTAATTATGCAGCAAGGTCATAAAAAGACAAAAAGGGACACTGAGGGAAAAGATGAGGTGATACCAGCGGCAAGTAAGTGAATGAGTGAGTGATAAACATTTAAATCTGTGGCTTCACAAGTTTGAGTATTTTGCAAATGTGACACTCTAAAACGGCAATTTCATCCAATTCAGATTATTTTGCAGCTATTTAAAAGAAACAAACGCATCAAACGTCACTGTAACCTGAAGATGCACTTGACTGGTTAGAAAAATTGACATTTTAATAAGTGTGTCCTTGCAACGTGTGATGATATGACTCGGTCAACTCTGTTCAGCATCTTTGAAGAATTTGAGGTAATTAAATAGAAATATAGTATTTGTCTTCAGAGCTTTTCCAGCTGACTTCACTGACCCCAACACACAGCCATGACCTACACACAAACACACACGCAGTCTGCATACCAGACAGTACGAACTGCACATATGTCACATAAGGGCATACGGGCAAGTCCATGTCTGATTGGATTTCCTAAAGCAGCGCATGTAGCTGATCCTCCCCTCGTCCGTGGGGATCAAACATCAGCATGAAGAGGGTGGTGTCAGGAAAACCCTGTTCACACAAGGAGCTGCTGGTGCCAACGCGAAGCACCACCGCTGGAGGTCAAAGATTAATCCTTCCGGCTCTCGATCTCACTCCTTCTCTCTCTGGCACTCAGATCCCCTCACGCTCCATTTAATGAGTTCAAACCGCACCTACACAGAAGGGGCTGAGGGATTTATGGGTGGCCGTTAACAGAAAATGTAGATTAGATGTTTGGACAAGGTGAAAAATGTGTATGTCATTTGCACGGAATTCTGGGATCGCTTTTCCTTCTCACTTGTAGGGCCCTTCAGTGGATCCAGGTTGTCCTTCATGGCATTTAATTATGAATATTGATGTTGAATGGTCTATGGCATTGTTTATGTAGCAATATTGTGTATATATATGTCTAACATTCTGCCACATTTTGAATATAAACTCCAACTAGGGGCCATTATGGGGCAGTGGTGGCCTAGCGGTTAAGGAAGCGGCCCCGTAATCAGAAGGTTGCTGGTTCGAATCCCGATCTGCCAAGGTACCACTGAGGTGCCACTGAGCAAAGCACCGTCCCCACACACTGCTCCCCGGGCGCCTGTCATGGCTGCCCACTGCTCACCAAGGGTGATGGTTAGCAATTTCCTTCGGGATTAATAAAGTCTTATAAAATAAAGAAAATATCTGGGCTTGCACATCTATGTTAAAAAAACAAGGAAGTGCACTGATCATCTGTGCAGGACGAAAGGAAGAGAAGACGTATTAGTAGAAAACATACAGCAGCGCAACGTGTCATTTCACCAGACTTGGCAGAGGGCTTGCATTCTGAGAAGAGCAAATGAGGTGGACTTTTCAGGAGAGTAGCAGAAGATCAGTAGGTAGGTAACTGAGTGTGAGGGAAGAAGGCTGGGGTGTGACATCACACAGTCACTCGCCACAACCACCAGTTCCTAATCAGGGAGGGGACTCTCACCATTCATTCACTCACACACGCACACCTATGGGCAATTTAAAAGTGCACTGCTTTGGAAAAACGGAGAACCTGGTGGAGGAGAGCATGCAAACTCCACACACACAAAGCAGGCGCCATGACCTAAAAGGCTGTGCGGAATAGTGAATGCATGGAATTACCTTCATGCAATAGTGAAGGGGCCGCGTTGACGTATCACACATCAGATGATCTTTATTAAGAATCTTAATAGCAGGCAGTTCAGCCTGGCCATTATGTGATTCGAGTGCAAATAGCTGATGAATTATAAAGCAGGGCCCATTTTCCCCGACCTGCTTCGCAGGGGCATTAGCTCTCTGTAGCTCTCTGTATCGGAATTGGAATTCAATAGAAGTACAAGGACATACCAGCAGCGAGATGCTGATTCCAGTAAATCAGCACTGACCCTTTTACAAACAAGAGTGACGATTCACATACCCACACTGCTCTCACACTCCTGTACTGTACCTACCACACACATTAAGACATAGCGATTATGGGATCAGAACGGATGTTCAGCCCCACATCGTTTCACTCTGAGAGGGGAGCAGCTCTGCTCTGATAATCTCACTGATTGTCTTTTTGATGGATGTTTGTCTTGTTGCTTATGAGTGTGTGTGTGTGTGTGTGTGTACCTCCATCTTGCTTGTAAAGAGGCTTTGTCTGCCTGTAACTGAGCCGGGATGCATTTCCTCCATCCAGACTGCATGATGAGTTGCGGTAAGTTTGACTCAGGTAATATAAGCCTTCAGCTGCAGCTCTATTAGAGTTGTGGGGTGGTGGGGGGTCGAGGGTCTGTGAAAAGTCGGTGCAGGTGTAGATTTTTTTAGACGACTTCCCACAACCAGTCCGTGATAAAGGTGTTCAGTTCCATGGGAGGAGTCTGTGTAATTGGTTGATTGGAAGGTCATTCCAACAACCTTCACCTACACCCAGCTGTCTGGTCCCCTCCACCTGACCACACCAAGCACTGAACTGGCACAACGGAGCTCAGCAGCCAACCACGGGACAGCGAGGGAGAGGAAGGGGAATTCATTTATTCTCCGGCTGTCACTCGCTCCGAGACGGGGCAGGAGAGTGACGGGAGGGGGGGTTCGGTCGGCATGACAACCCCCTTACCCCAGTGCTCAGAGCACAGTCTGCCCACTGCTTCGCTGTCTGCCGTGTTGGGGTGGGCGGAGCCGGATCGAGAGCTTTTAGTGAGCGCTCACTTAATGCAGCTTTGTGTGATGAATGCATGTACATTGTGGGCAACAATCCTGACACTGCAAGACCCAAACACACACACACACACACACACACACACACACACGTTTTTAATGAAGCCTTTCGGGAAGCTTCACTCACCACAGGGCAATCAGGCAGACAGGGAAATATGTCTGTGCGAGCACACGAGGTTTAATTACGAATCGAGAGGCGCGGCCACAACATGCCAGGCCCGCCACCCCCTCCCCCAGCAAGCATGATGACATCGTGAAGGATGAGGACGAAGCAAATCGGCTCTCAATCAAAGCCTTTTAACACCGAAGAACGCGCCGCGGCTGGTGCCAACACCGGCTAACGTAGCGCGGGATCGATTCACCTCTAATGTGCAGCGTGGTTCGCTGGACACGGCCGCTCAGGTGGATGAGCAGGACAAAAGAGGACAGGGGACCACGATGTTCGTGTCTGTCCCAGGATTCTATAGCTGCAATTTGTCCTTCTGCTAATCAGCCATCACCTCCTCCTTTCACCATGCTAAGAGCTAACAAGTGCGAACCGCAACGTGGCACGGCGCGATCTGCTGGACCTTCGAGCATTATTTATAATATAAATATTATATTTCGTATTTATAATATAAATATTATATTATTGGAACTGTTTGCCTGGTCGTAATTTTCAGCCTGGATAAAAGGGGGGATTGATTGACGGATTGATCCGAGGCCCGCTCGTCCCCACGCGTCCACACCCCATCATCCTGCTGAGTAGCAGCTTTGCGAGTGCCCCCCCCACCCCCCGCCGAACCCCCGGCTCTTATTAGATTTGCCCGTAAATATTTGATGACTCGGCCGATCCACCGAGGGCAGGACTCAATCTGCCACTGCGAAAGACGCTCAAGGTCACGGAGCGCTGCGACACTTCCTGTGGAGGGAGGCGGGAAAGGGGGAGGGGCCTGGCGGCTCGACGGCATGTAAGTGACGTCCGGAGATCATCTTCGTCTGTGGAGGGATGAACAACATTGCGCTCTCCTGCAGTTTTTTTCATTTCTTCTAATTACCAAGAGAGTGAGGAAGGGACCGGAGATGGAAGAAGAGCATGGGGAAAAAATAAAAAAGCGAGACAGATGGCGAGACGAGAGAGCTGCATATGAGATGAGGAGGAAAATACGGATAAAAAGATATTTAGAAAACAGAATTCTTCTCGGAAATGTGTTGGTGTGTGTGAGCGAAATGAAGTGTCTATTTGTAGAGCTTGGACCGATCCCACCCCCGAGTTCCAGAGATGCTAAATATTTCGCTTCTCTCATCTCGTCCATCTCCTCCTCTCCCAGAATAAAGCTTGTGTCTGATGCAGGAGACGTCCAGAAGGGTCTGATGTGGGCTCCGGCGTCTGGCGCTCAGTCAGCCTTAAGCCTGGCCCTGCTGTGGCGGTGGGCTTGCTGTGTGAAGGGGAAAGGGGGCCAGTTTGAGAGAGAGAGACCATCTGCTCTTCCGCTCACACAAGTCCCGCCGGCCCAGAGCTCTTCTGCTCACAGTGCGTTCGATGCTCCCTGATATATTGCTGTGACTGCACGGTAACACGCTGTACCTACTTTATTTGCTTCAGTCAGAGCCCAAAACCAAGGGCACTATTTTCATACTGGCGCTATGCATAGATGAGGTCTCTTCAAGATACAGGTGTTTCTTCCTTGTTTTATCTATTTACTTATGTAAATACCGTGGACTCCTTTGAATTAATATATGCATTTCAGAAACATCTCATTTGAAAAACGTATACATTTTTGCCCCCGCATGCTAGACTTTATGCTGTTGATCCAATGGCCCAAACCCACTAAATCTGATTCTGATAACATGATCTGTATAATGAACCCAAATAGAATATATGTAACTCGCTCACACACACCTGGCCTGTGCCAACGGCCACCCTTGATTAAGGATGCTTTGGGGTTTACTGCATCAACTTCACTGTGCTCAGTGCACCTTTGTCATCTGAAAACTGCATCCTAGTGTTGCATGCAGGCCTGTTCTGAGTTTAAGACATTTGGCAGAGCGACTTGCAACGTATTTTAGTAAACAGCAGGCTCATTAAAACCTGTTCCCCGGTAGTACTGAGAGTGCATTTTCATGCATTGGAATTTAGCCCGAATACTTCGATGACGGTCGCTGACTTACGCTCGGGGACGGCCTTTTTGTTTCAAATGTGCAGAGATAAAAATCAGCCTGTGATGCAGCGTGTTGCTGAGCTCGGCGCTGGCGTGCTGCAGGTGCAATTTGTCTACAAACTGGGTTGAGCCAGGCCGCTGCAGGCCTGTTTAAAAGGGAACTGAGAGTTTGAAGAAGGAGGATTTGAGACTTGCAAGCAGAAGCCCACAGGCTTGAGGTTTGGCACTGGTCAGGCACACTGCCGCCTTGTTTTTAATAGCTTTGCCCTTTGGGTTTGAGCTGAAGAAAGAAAATGGTTACCTACACCAGCTCTCTGCATTTCAGTTCCAGAAAGGTTAGAGCATCGTGTCCTGTGTATTTGGAAGCAACAAACCTGACTGTGTCTGGGACAGGGGTTTTATCCAGATCCTTCCCCGACCCCTGGACCGGGTCCTCTCTGTGAGGGCGGAGCCTTGTGCTCCCCCTACTGCTCCTCCAGGGAGGAATAAAGGCTTGATTTATGAGCCCCTCTGCCACTAATGATACCCCCACATGCCATAAATCTCTCTGCTCCCCCTGGTGTCTAGGAGACAGGTAGCGCCACCAGGGGACGGAAGAGGTAATGGGGTGGGGGGCATCTGCAGGCTGCTTTTTCAGACTCGCTTGTCCCCTCACATGGCATTACGACACAGAGGAGACAGGGCGATAAGAGACAGAGATCTGAAAATGTCAGTGGGAACAGTAATTACCGACAAGGGCTCGATGGCCAGACGTTTGCACACGAGTGCTTCATTACAGCTGGAGATGAATGGAGAGCACATGAAGAGCTGGATCGGCTCGTGCGCTCAGCGCCTGTTTGTTCAGAGCGTGGCGGACGAGAGGCTCTGATTGCCGTGGTTAATTCTCTGGAGTACAGGGAGCAGGGCTGACGCTCGGCCGACTGGCTTAGATGAGAGCCCATTCGGCAATGGGCATGGGTGCTGAGGATTATCGGTAGATCGCTGCACTCGCTTGACGTGCTTCACTGTCCAGACTACATGCAGAATACTGAGACATTTTTGGTAAAAATATAACAGACGTAATCGCTTTGATCCATTAACAAGATAACTTTGTCCTGAACTGTAGTGAGTAGTGACAATAGTGAGTATTAACAATTTCACAGGTGTTTTGTGCAGGTGTATGTGTATGTGTGAGTAGCTGTGAAAGTTAGTCACTTTTTGTACCCCTTCCCCATGTCTTTCACTTTCACCCCTTCATCCATCACACAAATCAAAGGTCAAATTGCCACGTCACTCATTCTCAAAGAAAACTGTCAAACTTAGAGACTAGAAAGGAGGTGGGGGGTTGCCCCACCCACCCCCCGACTGGAATTGTCCCACGCGAAAAAAAAAGAGTCCATTACTAATGGGCTTCACCTGTGGACCAGTGGACTAAGTCAAACATGAAAACAATCCCCAGAGATGGTGCCCATCGGAAAAATCTAGTCGGTAGTCCAGAGAATGATGAAATTAGCAAGGAGTAAGTGATAAAAAGAGAAATATATTTCATTAAAAGAGACATAGAAATTTGAGGAATGGAGGAAGATTAGTAGAAAGAGTTATCAAGGCCAGCAGGAAGAGGAATGAAGTGGAGGGAGAAGAGCGGGAGGGGGTGGAATGAGGTCAGAGTGCCCTCCTGCTGTTCATTCAGCTGCTGAGAAGAGAGCCCACTTCAGAAGTCACCTTGAGATCCCTGCCATGATTAGGGACAGAGGAGAGAAGTTGAAGGGCCACTCTGACTCCTCCCGTCAAAGGTTATGGCTGCAGGGGGTTAAGGGTGCAGCGTCTGGTAGAAACAAAGCATTACATCCAACACCCAGATCTTTAGGGGACAACCAGCTCCATCAAATCCGGACAAGTAATTACTGACAAGCCTCAATTGAGCTCAGAGATGTGCTGATGCTGTCAATGTCAAGTTTGGGTGGCACCTGCTCATAAATAAAAATAAGGGCGCTTTACATAGAGCATCTCAGACAGGCTGCATTGCAGATGAAAAGCGAGTTTGTGAATGTGCTAAACACATGAACATTTATGAGACGTCTTTATCCAGAGCAACTTACAATCGGTAGTTACAGGGACTGTCTCCCTGGAGACACTCAGAGTTAAGTGTCTTGCTCAGGGACACAATGGTAAAAAGTGGGGTTTGAACCTGTGACTTTATGATCACCTGATTCGCAGGTAAAAGTGTTACCCGCTGATAATACATTAGTATAACAAATTAGCGTGGCGGGTCGTAAATAACTCAGGTAAGGTGGAGCGAGACCATTTAGAGCTTTATAGGTCAAAATAGGATTTTGTACAGTGATTGTAAGACTGGGGTGATGTGGTCGGATTTTCTAGTTCTAGTTAGAACTCTCGCAGCGTCATTATGATGTAATCAGACAGCTTACATCTGGCTGCTTGAGGCCAAAGTACGAGAGTTTCTGTCTTGTCAGGGTTTAACAGAAGAAAGTTGGTGAGCATCCACTGTCTAATGTCCTTCAGACAATTCTCTGTTCTGTACAGCTGCTGCCTCTAGTCTGGCATTGCTGACAGATACAACTGTGTGTCATCAGTATAGCAATGAAAGCTAATACCGTGTTTGTGAATGGCATGACCTAAAGTAACATGAAAAAGGAAAATAGCAGCAGACCTAGAACAGAACCTTGTGGAACACCAAACTCTACTTTACTATGTGAAGACAAATCACCACTGATGTCTCCAAAAGATATGATCTGAACCATTCAAGGGCTGTTCCCTTAATCCCAATAACATTCTCTAACCTGGCAAGGAGAATAGCGTGATCAATAGTGTCAACCACTGCACTCAGATCAAGCAGGACAAGCAGCAAGTTGGGTCCCTGATCAGAGGCCAACAGCAGGTCATTAACCACTTTAACCAGCACTGTCTCAGTGCTATGATGAGGTCTAAATCCCGATTGATATGCTTCATGAATGTAGTTGCTGTCTGGATACTCGCATAGCTGCTGGGCTACGAAAATTCTTGAAATATAAACAGAAGGTTGGGGATCGGTCTATAATTCGAAAGCTGACTGCGATTTTGGTTCAAATTCAATCCGCCACTGAGCAAAGCACCGTCCCCACACACTGCTCCCCGGGCGCCCGTCATGGCTGCCCACTGCTAACTCAGGGTGGTGGTTAAATACAGAGGACACATTACGTTGTGTGCACCGTGTGCTGAGCTGTGTATCATAAGGACAATGACTTCACTTTTTCAACAGACAAAACCTGTAGTTTTGAGTGTAAGATGATACAAGATGAAGTTTCTGCTTCTGTAATAACACCTTGTGTTAAAAAAGATAATTATTTCTAATTCTCATCCAATCCTAACCCCCGGTTAATAAAAGCCACACGTCCCAACCACACCAGCAAAGGTGCCTCCCACAAAGGTTTCCCTCCACAGATTTTTATTGACTGTTTTAGACAGCATTGACATGTGGTCTTCTATTCACACACTGTTGGAGTGTAGGAGGAGGAGAAGCTGCAGAATTATGACAAATTAGAGGCCAGGACAACATGCCCTGCTGAGCCTACGTTCATAAAACTTCAAAGAACAGATGGGAGTATTCAGGGTCTACTTCCTGTGAAAGTTTGAATGCAGAGCAGGACAATTTTGACCCCAGACCTGGACCTGTGAGATGCTTCCTCAGCTTAAGACGAACTGTGACAGACTTGTGGCTGAAATCTGACCCCTCTGTCTAATCTCATGCAGGTTTGTAGGTTAGCAGCATGTGTCCTCCCCCTGATAATACAACAGCATTAAGCTCTGGGTGAACCCAGATCAGCGCACTGGTCCACGTGTGGGAATGTTTGATTAGAGCCCGGGGATAATGGGACTTTAAGTGCCGAGGTTGAGATTACTAAACACACCAGCAGATTCCTGTAGCCTCTACATCACCTCCTTGTGTGTTGTTATCTGTTGTAGCCATGTGTGCAACAGACCAACTCCTGTGCTTTAACACATAATGGAATAACTGAGTTCCTGAACAGTTAGCTCCAGCTCAGTGGTTTGATAGGGCACGAGTAGTTCCATAAGTGCTGATGAGCGCAGCACTGGGACACATTACTCTGTCGCCAATTCAAATAATGTTCCTCCCGTCTTTTTAGCAACACTCTCGACTTTTAATATGCATACACACGCGTCCCAGCCTGTCTGCAACCCTCGACTAGATGTGCAGGTTCTACATTCATCAGACAACATGAAGGAAAACAATGGCACATTGTGCGTGCTTTAATCATCTTCCGAGGACAAGGCAGCCTCATTTGCAACTACCTCCTGTCCCACACTAACTTGTAGAGCTTCCTGCCGCGGTCTCATCCTCCATCTAGGGTGATGTTAACGCTGTAACATTAGAGCGTTGTTTCCGCGGCCGTCCCTGAACATGACTCTGCTGTGAACTTTGACCTTGATTCTGTCTCAAGTGACAATTCAAGTGACACTTCCATCAAATTCTTTACTGTTAGGCGGCCTTTGTATGTGGTGCTTTGTTAGCATTGTGCTACCACTTTTGTACAGACAAACTATAATGGGCTATATTGGGATTTGGCATTTTTATAATATTTTTTTTTGAATAATTATATATGATATAGAGACATGGGAAAGTGAAATATACAGCCAACTTTTATTTTAAATTGCTTTTGAGTTGAGGTAGCTGCAGAATCACCAAACTACTGTGTGCAGTTGAGACATTTCTTTCTGTCAGGTACTCTGAAGCAGCTGTCGGATTAAGCAGACCTTTTTTTGTTTGTATGCTGGTCCTTCCGTCTGGTCCCAGAGAGGCTGAGACGCTACTTGACACTTGTTACTGTCCCCATACAGGCCACTGTGGGCGGCTATTACCAAGGAACTCCCTGCTCTTCGTGCTTCTCTCCCTCACCGCCTCGCTGTTCTTTCATTCATTCCGTTGCTCTTGCCTCGGGTGCTTCTCTGGCCACTTCTTCTATTGGACATGTCTCTCTCTCTCTGTCTCTCTAGATAGAAAAGGACATTAACAGGTAAATTTCATTTATCTGTATGCTCTTCCTAGAAGCTCCGCTTCTAGCGCACCATCTCTGCCCTTCGCTCTGTATGCAGGGGGATTAGTGGGACTTTGCGTCGGTGAGCCTTCAGTGTCCTTGGTGAGGACTGACCTATTTGCCTCACTTCCAGGGACTTGTAGTGTGTGTGTGTGTGTGTGTGTGAGGGAGACCTTTTGAATTATTGATATCCTGTGTGAAATAGGAGCAGCTAATGACTTCAGCCTGGTTTTACAGGCGCTGAGACTCTCACATTTACATCCCAGCGTTTCTCACGTATCGAGGACACGAGCTGGTTTTGATGAGGACTGATTTCTTTCTGATCGGTACATTGAATAACATTTCCAGACGTCCAGTCACCTTGAATGAAGGCCGGACTTCAGTGTACACATGTTGCATGTCTGGACAGGTTATGAATAACAGGTTATGAATGATCTTCTTGGATCGTGTCCTTTTGGATGACTATTATCTATAAGTTATAAGTTGCATGAACTGCACGTTATGCTTTAAAAAAAAACCCAGCATGCCCCAGCATGTCACTCGCTCACCCTGTGCACATAATGAACCCGGTGGGCCTTCACCGCGCCATGTCGCACCTGCAGAAACGGAAGCCGCGGGCGTGGCCTCTTCATCATCTGCCCATTGCAGCAGGTGATGGATGCTGCGTCAAGGACATCAGCAGTGCTGTTCACACAGCATTTCGTCCCCCCACTGCTGTCATGTGCCAACACGTACCACACAACGCCGCATTTTTCACAGTAAATAAGTGACGGTGAACAGAAAAACACCGACATCAAACACACCGGGCTGCTTCGGCGACTGTGGACTACCGATTTCAGCACAGCCGCATAAGCTAGCATGCTTGGGATGCAGGGGTTCGAGCAAAGCTGGAGGCCAGTAGTGTGTTACTTAGGAACACTATATGGTTGTAGCAGGATCTGTAAAAGTGGCCGAAGCCATCGTGACACGAACAGACAGGGAGTGAAAGGGGACATCCTTGGTGCGCCAGGGATGAATTTACATGTGTTACCACAGGTGATAACAAAGGTAATCGGGCAGTAATGAGATAATGAGACAATGCAAATTTCAAGCACCAGTCTGGAAAACATAGAATCGGACATGTGGCCGGGGATGTTATAGGAGCATCTAGGAGTTATGTCATCTGAAAGACAGCATGTTTAGCATGTTACATTTACATTAAGAATTATTCATGACTGCAAAGAGGATGGTACAAATGCAAACGAGCTCACCCAACCGGCTTTAATGACATTTACATTTACGGCATTTACCAGACGCCCTTATACAGAGTGACTTACAATCAGTAGTTACAGGGACAGTCCCCCCTGGAGACACTCAGGGTTAAGTGTCCTGCTCAGGAACACAATGGTAGTAAGTGGGATTTGAACCTGGGCCTTCTGGTTCATAGGCAAGTGTGCTACCCACTTGGCTGCTACCACCCTATTAATGATGCACTGTTGAGGAAATCTAGATGCCGACTATGAGGTTTAGAAAGAGATCACTGTTTGCTGGTTTTCCTAGATGATCAACATTGCCATGCAAAACAACATCATACTTGGCCAGTAATACCGGTTATTCTGGCATTACCAGTTTAACTTTTGCATTTTAGTCATTCAGTTTGAGTGCAAATTGTACTTTCTATTAATAAAAGCATTGGTAAGGGGTCTTTGCACTTAATTCACACATCTTCTTGTCTAGTCTAGAGGGAATCCTGGATCATCAGCTTCCTGTCAGTTCCCCTGCTGCCTAATGTCCTCAGTATCATGAATGCATATATGAAGCTTGATAATTTGCCTGAACAACTGCTAATTAAAGGTTAATTAAGACAGGATGAAAATTTCTGAACATATCTTGTTGTTGTAAAGGGTGACATTAGGTCCAAGACCCATTGTGATGGTCCACATGTCTGAAATGCACCACCCTAGCACACCAAGAGGTTTATATAAACCAAATGCCATGAAGCCCACTGTTTGGTGGCAAATAGCCTGCCTGAATAAAATCCCTGGAGTCAAGCTGAGAAGCCTTGGAGACACAAAAAGCTCCATTAACATGAAAAGCGCACCTCTTCAAATGACCAGGGCTTTAAATACTAGGATGAATAAAACTGCACTTGTGCAATGAGTGAATGCCCTTTAGGAGATGAGCAGGCAGGTTGACCTCATTGTGGTGCATTGTGTGCAGCAAGCTGACCGCTGCTGCCCCCTACTGACCACAAAACGCGGTACAGTAGGAAGTAAATACAGTCTGTGGTCTGTGAAGATTCTCAGTCATCCAGGGGAATTTGTCTGAAAGTTGAGTCGTGGCAACTGGACTTTCTTTCTTTAACGTGGGGACGTTTCATTCTGCATCCACAGAACTTTCTCAATGTCTACATTAAAGAAAGAAAGTCCAGTTGCCATGACTCAACATTACTCTACACCCTGTTCAGTTTTACACTGTTTCCACATTAATATTAATCCGTCGTGACACAGGTCAAGTGAGAGTGTTACAAGACTAATGTTTTGTCACATCCTGTGTTGCTTCTTCCAAGATGATGATGAGAATTGAGAAATGAGAACTTGAGAAATGTACATTTTTAAACAGTGTTTTCCACCGCCCTCATCAGAACACAACAGAAGAGGAGAAGGGGAGGGCTCAGGATGTTTAAATGGCCATTGCATTATTCGATTTTTTTTTGGTATTTTGTGAGAATACATTTTGATCTGGATGCATTTAGTTTATCAGTACCAGTGCAAGAATAAAAGTTCAGTCATTAACAGTCTTCGCTGATGCCTTCCACTGCAGTGTCAATGCCAATTCTCCATCGATTTGCACTTTGTAGTATTTATGTGGTTATATTGTTTTTTTGTATTCTGAGCCTTTGATATATTTTGTTGTCGTTCCATATTCGGTCCTTTTTAGTTTTATTTGTTGTTATGAATCAGCAGGGACTTTAAATCCTCTGAATAAAACCTTAAAAGTTCTGGCACACCTACAGAAATGCAGTCCGATTTGTCCATGCAGAGCAGAATCACAACGGGTTGGAATATGATGTCGTGTTTTTTATATTTAAAAAGCGCCGCCGACTGTCTCTCATTCCGCTGTTTGATCACTCCTGTCTGTGGCCTTTTCACACCTCCCTCTGCCTCAGCAGGAAGTCACACCCACTGAGGGTGTGCCAGAAGTGAGGTTCAGGCTACAACATTGCATCCTTACCACTTGTTCTGTCATTAATGTGCCCCCAGGAACGTTGTAGTTTGGACCCTAACGTCCCTCCCAACGCAGTGTGTTTATATCTCGGCTCCTTCACATGGTGTTCAGTAAAAGGGTCAAAATGAAGTATTCAGTCTTGCACAAGTGGGGCCGTGTGAAAAAAGCACTTCATTTGTAGATTGCTTTTACAACTCAAACAAATTTCACCCTCAAAAGGGAAGTAGCGGTGACCAAGGTCAAACTCCTCAACGCCTGCAGCTGCAAAGCTACAAAAATGCAAAGAGTGCAGCTTCTGTGTCACCCTGTCACACACATCCGCCCATCAACCCCACACAGGAAGCTGTGAGATGCACCACGAAGACACTTATTATAGCACAGCTAAAGAGCAGGAAGTGCAGCTCCAAAACCTTCACATGAACACAGAGTCAGCACAGGACTCCAAGACCAAGTCCAGGACACCAGAGCCCACCCCACTACAGCAGCATCATGAGCAAACGCAAGAGTGAGTATCGTTGTGATGGCCAGGATGCCACGAGCAGTTGTGAGATTGGTAAAAGTGATATGGTGGGCATTTAAGCACATACCCACATTTTTCTAAGGTACTTTAATATATATATATTATATATATAGTCATTGATATATAGTCAATTGACTGGGGCAATATATATGTTTGAAAGAGTGTGTGTGTGTGTGTATACACACACACACACACACAACACATACATACATTGCTCAAGAGCAAAGTATGTCTAGCATTGATCTTAGAAAGATTATAATTTGTGAAAAAAGAAAACCTATTTCTCCAAGTCTGCTAATGCCATAGAAAGCAAGGGGAATTCCTTATAATGACTTTGGGGACGTCCCCAGGTCAACAACAAAAATATAGACCTGAAGGAAGATTGGAATGAAGCAAAAATGATTCTAAGGGTTCAGGATATTAAAAAGTTGGGATGAGGGACCTGCCAGTTCAATAAAGTGTGAAAAGGGGATATATTTGAAGCTGCAGATATGTTTTTAATATTCAACAGTGAAAAATGCAAATAATCACATTAGTATTCAACGCTGACAGACACACTCATGCTGGGAATTCTCAAATGGCTTTTATTTTAAGTGTTTTTTCTATTTTGCGGTAACAAAAGTGTGAAAATGTGGGAAAAAGTGTTACACTCATATTCTGTAGAGCATAGAACAGCAAATAGAGAAACTAGAAGAAACTAGAACTGGTGCTAAATTTTCTCTGACATGAGGACATTTTGATGATTCAACTGCACAGTCTCACAGCTCGCCAGACAAGAATTTGATGACACGATTTTCTGTGAAACTCAGCTTCATAAAAAAATGATACGAAGTTTTTCCGTGATCTTCAGATTTTGGTGTCTGACAGCGAGTAGTGAGAACCTCTCAGCAGCTCCTGCCTCCTATTATGTCTTGACCTGTTGAGCCCTCTGCTCTTTTTTTCAGTCTCGCTCTCCATCTGTGTCTCCTTTGTCCTACTGAAGGTCTTTACATCAATAGGAGGCAAGTGTGTGTGTGTGTGTGTGTTTCCACTTTCAGGGAATTGAGCTTGTTAAAATCCAGTGGTGGAACTGCTGGATGTTCCATGAATAACAGCGATGAAACCTAAACTCTCTGTTACCCACCATGCAATATTGAGGACGTACACACTTTGGAAGCGTTTTCTGTCACTTTTTACAAAACCACTTGCTTAAAACTCAAGCACCTCCACCATCCATCCCCATTATCCAGGCCAGGACGGTATCTTCAGACTGACTAGCATTTAAAATACTGCTTGTAGCCCTGAAATCTGATTTACTAAGTCATTAATTTATATATGATACACGGCTCAGCCAATCAGGCAATATCTTACTTTATGTAGCTATAAAATAGGTGTTAGGTTTGTGAAAATAAATGTGTTCATTCTTGAGATCAGTTTGAAATATTTTATATTTTTAATATGTTTCAACACTTGATGGTGAGTGACTGTGGTGCAGAGAGCAATATTTAAATATTATCGAAATCTTTAGTCTTCAGAATTTATAGTGATTTATTTGAACAAATTAATTAAATGCACATAATGAATGCACTGTAAACCACTATTTAGTATCATTTTTTAAATTATAATTTGTAACTTGCTTTTAGTATGTCAGCAGTTTTTATCTTTGAAATATTAAATATAAAATGGGTGACAAATATAATTTTATTTTATTTTTTAAAAATTGGCAATGCACTACTATTATCATCTTAAACTCTTCTGTACAGGTCTTTCCTCCCATGATACAGAGGTGTTAACATTCTAGATTAAATGTTTGAATTGAGCCGCGCCGAGAGAGATGCTATTGGCTTTCATGCTTTATTCAGTCTCGCTATGGTGGACATTTAGACAGCTGGGGGTCTCTGAAGGACAAGTGCCAGCAGAAATCCACTATAATTATCCAGTTTTTCCTAGTGGTGAATAACTTGGACTTAACTTGAGTGAGTTCTTTGGTGTCTGATGCCTGTAAGATGTTTATTCGTATTCGTAAGGCAGTTCTAGAAAACAGAGAATCTTCTTTTTAAGATTTCGCAACCCTTTATTTTCTCTCTGCAGCCTTCAAGTGGTTCAGCCTCTCCAATCTCTCCTTTCGACGATCGTCGTTGGTCAAATCTGAGAAATCCCAAGCAAAGGATGAGCCCACCCTCTCAGAGACATCAGTTGATGACATGTACATGAGGGAGCGTACCCACAGCTATGTTCGCTCAAATGAGAATTATACCCACGTAGGCACCATGCCACGCCTGTTCACCAAACGGAAAGACAAGAGCAATAAAAGCAGCAAGAACACACCTGGTGAGTCTGGATCTGGGGTGGGCATGAGGAGGATGGGGGACAATGTTCCCAGTTCCCCTCTGCTCAGTGTATTGTCCAGCCAGGCTACTCCATCTCTGCAGGAGACCACTGTTGGTGACGCTGGCCTCCAAAATCCTGGAGGTGGTTCAGATGGTGCATGCAGTGGAAGAGTTGTGGCGACCCCTACGGAGATGGAGCCCACATGCAGAAGTCCATACAGGCCTTGTCTGAGTGCAGCAGCAATCCCATGTGGTCCAAACAAAAACTCAGATTCAGGGATTCTAGGAATTCCAGATGCCTTTACAAAAGACAAGGCACCACCACCTAAAACCCCGCACCAAATGGTGCTGCCCATGAAGAGGGTCCATCAGCCTGACAGGAGGCTGGGGCAGAAAACAGAAGAATCCCAGGCTAATCCTCAAAAAATGAGTCTGGAGATAGAGCCAGGGAACAGGTGAGACACTTTAAGTGACTAATAAAGGGTTGCCATGATCCTATATAACCTAGACATAGGTTATACAGGATCTGGGGGGGTCACTGGGGGGTCACAGTGAGACGATCACAACAAGAGATTTAAAAAGATATATACAAAAAAATGTTAAATTAAAATAATGAACTAAAACAAAACACATATGGCTGAAAAGAATTAAGCAGCTGTATAAATCTACAGATGCAAACCACACATTGGGTGTAAAACCAGGAAACCAAGCTGTTTTGTTTTGAATCTCTTAGCTATTTTTCAGAGATTTCTATTTCTATATTTTAATCTTAGGTCAGGTCCCAATGTCACTTGTTCACTAACAAATATGACAAACATGGTTTGGAATTTTTCCCATACATTCTGGTAAAACAGTTGAGCTGAGACGCTGTTGCCAGGTCCGTCTAAATAAAGCATTTAAAAAAAATATTCTTTTGCCTGAAGTCGTGAAGACTCCGAAAAGTTGGCAGGTTAAAACTTGCAAATAATAGTCGTGCTCGGATTTAATCACAGTGATTTATTTGAACAAATTAATTGAATGCACATAATAAATGCAATCTCTTACTCATGATAAAAAAAACATTGCAAACCACTATTTAGTATCTTACAATCTTTAAAATTATCATTTGTAACTTGCTGTTAGTATCTGTCAGCAGTTTGTATCTTTGAAATATGAAATATGAAATGGATGACAACTACAGACCCATCAATTCAAAGTTTTATTTTATTAAAAAAATGTTTCAATGCACTACTATTATCATCTTAAACTCTTCTGTACAGGTCTTTCCTCCCATGATACAGAGGTGTTAACATTCTAGATTGAATGTTTGAATTGAGCCGCGACGAGAGAGATGCTATTGGCTTTCATGCTTTATTCAGTCTCGCTATGGTGGACATTTAGACAGCTGGGGGTCTCTGAAGGACAAGTGCCAGCAGAAATCCACTATAATTATCCAGTTTTTCCTAGCGGTGAATAACTTGGACTTAACTTGAGTGAGTTCTTTGGTGTCTGATGCCTGTAAGATGTTTATTCGTATTCGTAAGGCAGTTCTAGAAAACTGAGAATCTTCTTTTTAAGATTTCCCTCTGTGGTGGAAATGACATTTCAGACCCTTTATTTTTTCTCTCTGCAGGCTTCAAGTGGTTCAGCCTCTCCAATAAAGCTTTATTATTCTTTTGCCTGAAGTCGCGAATGCTCTTCAGGCAAAAGAAAAATTGTGAGGTTAAAACTTGCAAATAATGCAAATAATACATACATATATTTTTTAGAAATCTTCATCCATTTACCCCTACTGGCTCACAGACGCGTTGGCGTGGTTTCCGCTCTGAACCTGGCAACCCGCGGGATGGGTTCGGTTATGAAGGTTTTCAACAGGTCTGTGCGTCGGGCTTCACATCACCGCCCTGAACCAGGATCCGTCTGTTGGACAGGGGGTCGTGCCTAAATTCGGTACGGAGCAAACTTCTAAAGTACCGCGGTTGCCGGTTCCTTTCTGGTCCAGTCCGGAGTATCCGGCATGTTTTCTGGGAGCAGCCCAGAGAGGAGTTTAAGGTGAGACTTCCTCTCTTTCTTAAAACTCACCATTAACTGATACCGTATTGTATTAAATTATTTCAGACAACTTGTATATATACTATACTCTATATATATATATATATATATATATATATATATATATATATATATATATATATATATATATATATATATATATATATATCTCTCTCTCTCTCTCTCTCTCTCTCTCTCTCTCTCTATCTCTCTCTTCTCTCTCTTCTCTCTCTCCTCTCTCTCTCTCTCTCTACTCTCTCTCTCTCTCTCTCTCTCTCTCTCTCTCTCTCTCTCTCTCTCCGCTTTGCCCCTTCCCTTTTGCCCCTTCCCTTTTCCCTTTTTCCGCTCTCTCTCTCTCTCTCTTTCTTTTCCCCGCCGTTTCTGGTTCGGTTGTTTTAGGGATGATAATCCAACTTCCTCAACAAGCAAGTAAAATTATGAAGCTGTGTTAATTTCATTTTCCATATAAGGCACAGGTCAGTGGCTCTTTAATATTCAAACAGTTTATATAGCTTCTTAATAAAGTTATGGTGGGCTGTGAATGTGGGAGAGACTGGGAGGAAATGCCTGCCTGTCATTCCAGGGCTCTGAACTTTCGCATCTTCCCACGGCAGACGGATTCCCGGCCAGCGTTATCGCTCTGATTTATTGAGTGGGGCGCAGGTTATGGGGTCCTTTGTGAAGTGCTCCTGCACACAGCTCCTCTGTGGACTGCGCTCACTTAATTCTCCCCCCGATGCCATGTAGCTCAGGGATTAAAAATCCAATCATGCAGAAGGCAGAGTGTAAGCCGCTCAGTATCTGGACGAGCGGGATCAGCCAATAAATCCTCCAGATTCTGGAGAGTGTGTGTGTGTGTGTGTGTGTGTGTGTGTGTGTCCACTACCAGTGACTAGAAACCAAGTGAACACACACATATGGCTCCAATTTTTGGCTTTGACGGTAATCCTTTCCTGAAGAAACTTTGCTTGACATTTGTCCAAAAAACTGTATCTATGCTCTCTAGTTTGGAGCCGGAGCTTTTACAGAAATCCAGTTTGGAGGTCAGGATGTCCCATCAAGATAAATGTCCGTGGTTGGCGTTGAAGGACAGCAACAGATGCTTCCCGTCTGGATTTTACTCCATGACAAATGGTTAAAGTTCTCACTGTAGAGGTGGTGCAGCACCATTCACGCGAGCTTTTAAGCGCGACTCGCCGGCTTCTTTGGAAACTGATGGGAACTGTAATGAAAAAAGAGTGGAAACTTCGCTCGGGAATACGGAGGTTGAGAAGGGGCCTTCTCAGGAAGCTTGGAGAACTCCTGAGCCTTCCTGCTTTTGTCCTCGCCTGTCTTTAAACAAAAGGCCTGAATTCAGTGAGGCTCTGGGATGTCCCCCATCCTGATCTTTGGCAGGAGAGGTTATGGCTTTCGCCGGTTCACACTCTCAGAAGAAGGGAGGAGATACCTCTGTCCTTAAGTGTTTCAAATGCAGCCCAGAGAGTGAGTCAGGGTAATATAATGGATAGACGTGATCCTGGATCTGCAAGGTGCAAGTACAGAAGGTAGAGGTCAGGTTCCTCATTAACAAACTAGAGACTTGAGAGATGGGCTGAAAACTTTATTAATTCCCTGACAATAAACAAGCAAGACAAGTATCAGCTGTTCTTGCCATAGATCTACCTACCTTTCACTATAAATGACATCAAGATTTTTAAGATAGCAGACTATACGTTGTGGAATGAAATGACTGTGGCTATATTGAAATTCTTGCACATAGAGACCACTGGGGGGAGCTCTGACATAGATGCGACGCTGCGTATCCTCTCCACCGGCTCGATGTTTAAAAGCCGTTTTGGTGACGCCCTGCGTGTAATCTCGCCTGGCGAGCCGTACGGGGACTTGGGCGCCATCCAGCTTCGCCATGAGCGCATTTTTCATGTGCGATTCTTCTGCAGAGAGACCCGGGCATTTGATCCGGCTCTACAGCGAGCATACAGAACAGGCTTCTGTTCCCTGGCTGGGGCTGATTGATCCTGCCCTACATGGGAGCCCCTTCTCTGGGTTTTGAGCTCATCCAGCAGTTACCCAGGAGGCTCTTGTAAACTGTATTTGTGGTCGGACTGCAACCGTCTCTTAAATTTGGGCATAGTGGGAGAACAGAGTGTTGACCAATGTTCCTTATGTAAATTTTTTATTCTGACTCAGATGTTCTAAGGTCATTTGTCCATTGGTAATTGTCATAATTATCATTTTGTTATTTGTAACATGTGTTTTTGCAGCTTTTGAGAAGTTTAGACCATCAGCCAGGGTGTCCACCAGGCTAGTGTCTCCTCATCCTTTATCTCTAGCTGTCTTCCATCAGTGCAACCACAGCTCCAACATAAATCTCAAAACATCAACCCTGCAAGGCTAAGACTAAATATTCAGCTGTACAGACAGCAAATCTTTATTATTTAATAAAAAAAGCACACATGAAGAACTCTCAGACACCCAGTGTGTTGTCCCAGGCAGTTTGCTCTGTCGTTTTTTCACTGATGCTCCATTCAGCGGAGCAGCTCTCTGTCACACTGGACTATGAATAAAGAGAACGAGGCAGAGAGAGAGAGAGAGAGAGGCAGAGAGCCACCCATCTCCCTCAGAGACCGTCATTAATACTGCAGCCCCGTATTGGCTGACAGATGAAATGAGTTGACCTTGGGGCCCGAGCTTGCTGTTGACTCACAGACCTCTCTGTATTTATAATTTAGCAGCTATGAGGATAAAAATGGCCCCTTGTCATCTGTATTTCTGCAGATGGATACCCAGCATCAGCTGGTGCGTCATGTTGCATGATGCCTGAAATCATTAGACTTAAGTTGCTGTACATACTTTTCCCCTCTATGTTTTGGTAGACTTTCACTAAAACGTCACAGCAAAATGACAAATTAGTTGTGAATTTGTGCAAATTTCATGTAGGGATTCCATAAATGAATTAAAAAAACCCACTGTGGACCTTGTGCAAACTACAGACACATGGATCTAAATGGGAACCTTGTCCCCATTTCCTTCGCACACAACTGGTTAACGAGATGTCACGATGTGAGCGAGAGACAGAGGCAGGTAGAGCCCCAAAAAATGCACAAATTTGTATTTATTGAAGCAGTATGACAAACAAAAATGGGATCAGGTCAAAAATAATTCTACCATTATGTAGAATCACAAAACTTCAATTATCAAATATCAATTATACACAATCAATAATCAGCCGGATCCCTCAATCTCTACAGGGACCCAGCTACTGATGTTCTCACGGACACCAGACATGACATAGCGTGTAGAGGATGGGGTCCCACCATCAGGTTCACCGGGCTGGAGAGGAGTGGGAAGTGAGCTCATGCGAGAAGGGGACAATGTGTTTTCCTGTTTGGACAGAGCGCGGCCTTATTGTTTTCGGAGCTCAGATGTTAGAACGTTCAGTGGCTGCGTACTGAATCTTCTCTCTTTCGTTCACAGCCACATGGAGTGTCCAGAGGTCCAAGGAGAATATGTGCACGTGAGTTGATCAGTGTCTGTCTCTCCGTCTGTCTCTCTGTCCTTTCTTTTCCGTCTCGGTTTATGGCGGTGGAATTGAGCTGCATGGGTATAAATGATGGGAAGATTCAGGCACAATTTAGCATCTTGTAAGTATTATCCCACATTAAGCTTGAATAGTATATTCAACAATAATTTAGCATTTATTGTTAGAACTATAAGTATAGTTCTTTCCATTTACAGCATTTAGCAGATGCCCTTATCCAGAGCCACATACAACCAATAGTTACAGGGACAGTCCCCCTGGAGACACTCAGGTTTAAGTGTCTTGCTCAGGGACACAATGGGGGTTTGAACCTGTGACTTCATAGGCGAGTGTGGTACATGCTAGACAAGTTCTATCGGTCCCGCGCTCAACACACAGCGCTGCACTTAGCATCATGCTGCATCATGTAGAGCAATGCAGAAGCCGTCAACTCTCCTCTGATGCGTGTGAGTGTGCATCACACGGCAGTCGGGGGGTAACATGGCCATGGGGGATCAGCGGCAGTCGGGGGGTAACATGGCCATGGGGGATCAGCGGCAGTCGGGGGGTAACATGGCCAGCGAGCTGCCCAGAGCTCTGCTCGATAAAAAGCAGAGAGGGAGGCTGGGATCCAGGGGTGCTTGCCGTGATGCAGATTTCTCCAAGCAGAACTTTCTCTTTGTTGGTCTGAAGTTTCTGAAGATCGGCTTTTGTTTCCATGCTTTGACATTTTCAGGGCATATGTGGAACGACTGCAAAATAATAAAGGCTGATACACGTGCTGTCTGTGGTGTATGGGAGTATGTTTGCGGATGATGTTGCGAGAAAAGAGGTTTAAAATGCAGAAGGTTGCATTATCTCAGGGATCCAGATGCCAGGTACCCTTTAGAGGGGAGAGATGATCTCTTGCAGAATGCCTAGTGAAGGTTAAAAAGGTTGGTTTAAGGTGAAAATACCTTCACTGTCTTGAATTAAACAACATTTCCATTTCCATTTCCTGCATTTACCAGACGCCCTTATCCAGAGCGTCTTACAATCAGTAGTTACAGGGAAGACACTCAGGGTTAAGTGTCCTGCTCAGTGACATGATGTTAGTAAGTGGGATTTGAACCTGGGTCTTCTGGTTCACAGGCGAGTGTGTTACCCACTAGGCTACTAGCACCCCAAACCAGACCAGATGATGGTATTATAGACATTGTTGACTGTCCACTGAAGTTGATTCGAATCCAAATGAATAATCTAGTTTTTCCACATTGCTGTGGTGCAAACAGTGGGGATTAGAGAAGGTTTGAATGAAAATTTCCATCAGGGTAACAGGACCCCTGCAGAATCATCTTGTTGGTTTTAGTTGGTTTAGTTGTTACGTGGCCAGTAGATGGTGCTGTAAGCCAGTTTATTTCCTGATAATGTAACGTGGCCGTAGCCCGACATGACCCTGTACCCACAGACCGACCCACTTAAATAGGAAAAGTTCACCAGTTCACATGAAGTGCAGAAGAGACAGCAGTGTTCACGGGGTTCGTCTCTGGCCTCTGTGAGGGCCGGAACTCCCTCCGCCTGCACCCTGCTCTCTCCGAGCTGCATCCCAGCACTCTGAAACTTTAATGCTTGACTCACGCTTCACTGAGAGCTTTGGCCTGAATGTCCCGGACAGGCCGGTACGGAAGGAAAGCGGGCTGAGACGAGGTGGATGTGGGGAGGGGGGAGATTTTTGGGGATGAAAAGAGCCGAGCGGTGACTGACGCTGAGGGGCGTTGAGAACGAAAAGAAAAGAACTACAGGAATGAGCTGCATGAGAAGAGCGGAGAGCAGGAGCAGCTTGGAAACGAATGCAGGGGGTGGAGGTGCCCAGCTGTGATGGCAGGGGCCAGGAAAGTGGGGGGGGGGGCATTTATTCACTAGTCTACACCGGTAAAGCTGATCCAAACAATACAGAAAGAGAGATAGATACTGGGGGTAGGGGGTGGGGGGCACTGAGAGGGGGGAGGAATTGTTTTGGGGGTGGGGCAGCACCGTGGTTGCCGAGGCAATGGAGGGAGCAGGTGTATTTGGAGATAATTATGGGCTGTCGCACACACTCACAAGCGACTTCTGGATCAGAAACACACTCCACCTGGGAGAGATGGAGCGATTTTGGGAAGGAGGGATGAAAGACACAGCTGGTGTTATGAGGTGGAGGAGGGGAGACCCCTCATCCACACCATGTCCACTGAGCACTGAGAAGATGTGCCAATGAAATCAACACTGAATCACGCCCACCGACTGAACCGCTACAGTTACATACTGATCACACCTATAACTACATATCCCAGGATGCAATGCTGTGTAAGAAAATAGGAGTGGAGAGCGAGTTACACTTACTGGTACTGGGTGGATACGGTGGTGGGGAAAGTGGCGGAGGCTGCTGGTTGTGAGTGTGTGTGTGTGTGTGTGTGTGTGTGTGTTCATTATCAGAGAGCCCATAGGCTCAGGGGGAGCTCTTCTATTGTGTTCTAAAAATCTGCCTGCAAGATGACAACAAGCTAATTAATATTTAACTCCATTCAGATTCCTGACACAGGCAGATGAGGAGATAGTGAGAGCAAGAGAGAGAGAAGGTGTGTGTGTGCATGCAAGAGAGAGAGAGTGAGCGTGTGTGCGCATGCAACAGAGTGAGTGTGTGTGTGCGTGCAAGAGAGAGAGTGTGTGTGTGTGTGTGTGTGTGTGTGTGTGTGTGTGTGCATGCAAGAGAGTGTGAGTGTGTGTGTGCGTGCAAGAGTGAATGTGTGTGTGTGTGTGTGTGTGTGTGTGTGCAAGAATGAGAGTGTGTGAGTGTGTGCATGCTAGAGAGAGAGTGTGTGTGTGTGCGTGCAAGAGAGTGAGTGAGTGTGTGTGTGTGTGTGTGTGTGTGTGCAAGAGAGTGTGAGTGTGTGTGTGCGTGCAAGAGTGAATGTGTGTGTGTGTGTGTGTGTGTGCATGCTAGAGAGAGAGTAAGTGTGTGTGCGTGCAAGAGAGTGAGTGAGTGTGTGTGTGCGTGCAAGAGAGTGAGTGAGTGTGTGCATGCTAGAGAGAGAGTGAGTGTGTGTGTGTGTGCGTGCAAGAGAGTGAGTGAGTGTGTAAGGGTCCTGCTTTACTTTTCATTTGGTGTGTGAAGAGAGGAAAAAATCACTGGAGAAGTAGAGAGGAGAAGCGGGGTGGGGAAAACATGACGGAGCGCAGAGAGTGAAAAGAGTGATTCAGAGACAATGAAGAGGAATTTGTGTGTGTGTGTGTATTTGTATGCTAATAGGAATAGCACAAAAGATTCATATTCAGAAAAGAAAATAAGCCAAAATATTTGTATACTGAGGTTCAGTTTAGGTTAGATAAGTCTTGCATTAGCTACAGTGTACAGTTAGTTACATTAATTAATAACACATTTATTATACCTGGCACTCCCATCAACTTTCAAATTGTGTGTGTGTGTCTGTGTGAGTGTGTGTAGCCCCAGCTGAGAAATATTATTTATGGGAGTCACAAATGACTCTCTCTCTCTCTCTCTCTCTCTCTCTCTCACACACACACACTACTCTCCACAGCAGGTTATTAAAAAAGTCATGCACACACCAGCAGGCTACTACTGTGTGTGTGTGTGTGTGTGTGTGTGTGTGTGTGTGTGTGTGTGTGTGTGTGTGTGTGTGTGTGTGTGTGTGTGTGTGTGAGTGTGTGTAAGTGTGTGTGTGTGTGTGTAAGTGTGTGTGGTGAAAGATGATTTCTGTGGTTCTGGTCACTGTGGGTTCTGGGATCATCTGGGTCCACTGCTGCATCGAGCACTAATGAGCGCCTTCTTATTGTACTCGAACCACCAGCCCCACTTGGCCGGTTCCTCGTGCACATCACTCCCAAACACAGCAGAGGTGACCTCAAAAATAAGGACATTTCCAAACACACCCTCCCCCCACACACCCACACACACACACACACACACACACGTACTCTGCAGTGCAGCACTGACAGAATTCTGGCAGAATTTCATGATGCCGCTGTCGAGGCTGTGGATCGGTTGCCATGGCGAGGCGTCCTGTGTGATGTCATTCTTCCTCCCCGGGAGATGCTGCCTCCACCCGGGACTGATGGAGGTTCGCCTGGTGTGTGTGTGTGTCGTTTGCTCACAGGCACAAATGACTTGTCTCTGCATTATTTAAATACACACACACACACACACACACACCTCCACTGTGTGTCTGTGCCCAGCCGGTCGGAGCGCACATGAGTGTGTTAGTGTGTGTTTGTGGGGTCCTCAACCGCACCACCCCGGGTCCTTTTCAAGAAAGAATGAAAGGCGCTGAAAGGCGTGAGCCTCTCTCTCTCTCCCTCTCTCTCTCTCTCTCTCTCTCTCTCTCTCTCCCCCCCGGTATTGTTCGTGGCCGGCGGAGGAGGGGGTGGGTGGGGTCCGCCGGCAGAGCACGGGAGCATCCCTCCCTCCCTCGGCCCTCCCCCACCCGCTCCGCTCATCGGAGAGCGATGAGGTAATCCTGCCGGCTCGGCGAGAGCGAGCCAGATCTGCCGGCGCCGGGCTGGGATGACGTTCGCGCCGGTGCCGTAGCAGAGCGGAGCCGGTCCAGGGGCGTGACCCAGGGGGTTCTAGGGTAAAGGGTCAGGGAGCCAGAGGAACGTCGGGAACCATGACGGAAAGGTGCAGCTTGTGGAGCGCGCTCTCCACCGCCGCCTGCTGCTTCTACCGGAGCTCCTTCATGCAGGTGCAGGTGAGCGGGGCGTCTGAGTGTGTGTGTGTGTGTGTGTGTCGCTTTGTCACACACGTACATCGCTGTGTTTAGTTGATTGAAAGCGTGCATGTGCTTTATTGTTATTGTGCGTCTGTGCATGTGGTCAAGTGCTTCTGAGCTTTTTGTCGCGTCTCCGCCATCACACACACACAGTCGCCTCTACGGTCCCTCAGTCGCCACTTGGCAGAGGGAGACTGTGTCGCGTCGTGTGTAGGAATGGACACGCAGGGCTGAAACCGGAGCCGGCACGAGCTTTTTATATATCGGGCCGAGAAGAGAAGCTCCACTATCCCGTTCCTCCAACGAAAGGGCCGCGTCCTGAAGCCCCAGCTGCCCTTTGTGGGTTCATCAGGCCGTCGGGTGGGGGACACGGGGCCGCTCGACCGTGTTTGACTGCCATAATGGCTGAAGTTCTGGGGATTTTTATCACACACACACACACACACACACACACACACACACACACACACACACCTTGGAATCTTTGAGCTTCTGCTCAGCCGGGTGGAACTGACTTTGAGAGCTGGGCAGATTTGATGAGCTGGAGAAGTGTATTTGTGTCAAGGTCTAAGTCTCCTGTCTCACCTTCTCCTGTGGTCCATTGGGATGTCATGCTGGACATCTGAGAGGAACAATGTTCCCGCCATAAAATCCTGAATGAAACATTTACACACACCCTCTCTCTCTCTCTCTCTCTGTCTGTGCGTCTATTTGAAACGTCCAGTTGGTTCTCAGTAGGGTTCATCAGTCTGGTGAAGCTCCACGCAGGCCAAGGTGGGCAGGATGCTCGATCAGCTTGGTTACTCCCATAGTTCACAGACATGCAGTTCAGACCCCAGGTAACCTGGACCTGGATGAGTGGCTTCAGAAAATGCTTGACACGCCGTGTGACTATGAAGGCCTGTGATTGGCTGGTGGAATTAGCAGCTGCTCTAATAAAACATTAGTTATTACAAAAATTACAAAATTACATTTGTCATGTTTTATTGTTTGGTAAAAGCACGATTCATAGGTACATAGGTGTGTAAAAAAATACCAATCACCTTCATATCTTATCTGGATGTGAAATAGAGTGTAAAGGTGAACAGAAGGCTGCACCTGCTTAGATTTAAAACATACATTCAGAATGTGTGCTGTGCTGTGGGTGAGAAATAACTGATAATAAATAAACTCCAGAGGGTTAAAGAGTCAGAAATGATCTGACTTTATCGGGGTTGAAGGTGTGGGACCCCAGTCGTTTCAGGGGAAAAGTCTCAGCGGCGTGTCACAGCGGCGTCACAGCGGCGTGTCACAGCAGGTTATTGATTTGGGCCGTTACCCAAACACGGCCGGGGATCAGCAGAGTTCTTACTGTCCGTGTCGGAGAAACGGTTTCAGCATCGGCCTCTTTCACTTCCGTTTGTCATATTGAGGTCAGTACCATCACCTTAACATCACCGATCCCCCTTGAACCCAATCCCGCTCCAGCTCAAGTGTGTGTGTGTGTGTGTGTGTGTGTAAAGTCGTTTAAACTGGGCCATTCTGCCGAGTGATTTAACCCCAGTCTCCCCATCTGGCCCCTCTGCCGTCACACTTTGATTCGTTTAGAGATTCTTAATCCTCTTGTGTCTGCGTCTGCCAGCTTACCCCGTCTCACGCTATGATGCCTTCTTCCTTCCTTCCTTCCTTCCTTTCTCTCATTTTTCACCCCGTTTCTACCACTGACTCTGATGCTTTCTCAACTTGACAATACAAGCTGCATTACAAAATATTAATTTCATCGACATGTAGTCACTCGCTCAGTAACCAACTAACTTAGGAGCCAGAGCCCATCTGGAGACACCGGGCGCAGGACATTAAAACCAACTAAATTAACCATACAATCAAAACCCTACGAATACAAATAGAAATATGCAAGTGCTTAACTTAATTTACCTAGACAAAAATAAGTGAATGAAATAAAATACCAAAAAAAGTCATTCTTTTAAGATGCCTTCGCATCCCCAGCTGGCCCATGTGGCCCATTTAGTGGGTCTGTGGGTGGTTCACTTTCTCTTCCATCTCTTCCATCTTCATTTATCCCTCTCTCGCCATTTCCTTGTATTCTCATTATCTTTCTCTTGGCCTTATGAGTCTTCTGGTAGGTTTATCTCAATCCATCTCTCTATCTCATGTCTTTTTATCCCTTGGTCCATCATTCCTCCTCAGTTTCTCAATCTTGATCTCACTCTCTCTCTTTCTATCTGTCTCAGTCTGTATCTCCTCTTCTGGTCTCATTTGTTGGAGCAGTTCTTCTCTTTGTTCTCCTCCTCCTCCTTCCCTCTTTCATTAGTCCATGTAAGTGTGTGTGTCACCCGCTGTCCCGCACCCCGCATCATCATGGTCAGGGTCCCAGCTGTGGTCCTCTCACCCCTCCCTGTCTCTGTCTCTCCCGCCTTTAATATTGAATTATGCATGTTGTAATCCCTGTTTTTATACGCTCTCTCTCTCCCTCTCTCTGTCTCGCCGTCTCTCCGCAAATCCTCTTTCCCGCCGCCTCCCCCAGGCAGCGGCGGCTAAGTGCCCGTTTAACCAGAAGTTGAAGAGACGAGCCGGGGCTGTGCCGAGCAGGAGCGGCCAATTACGCCGCGGCCGCTTCAGAAGTAATGAGCCACGATGGCCGGGAATAAACAACGTAGAAACTGCCCTCAAATGAGGGGGTTTCTCCCCCAAAGCAAGGATTATCTCACTTACCCCGGGTTTCAAGTTGAATTATGCTTTTTGGCCGAATGTGAGGAAGCTGTGTGTGTGTGTGTGTGTCTGTGTGTGTGTGCGAGCCTTGCCTTGTTTATCGAGCTGGTGCTGTCTAAATCATGCGCGGCTGCTGGACAGCTCCGCGGACCTGACGGACGGGCTGTTTGACAGGTGGGGCCGGGGGCTTGATTGACAGGCTGCTGGGGCAGGACGGCGCTCGGGAGATCAGACCGGCCGCTGTCGCGGTTTGAAGAGCGAGTCTGGTGTGGTGTGTACTTTAGTGTGTGAGATAAGAGCCGGACCGCGTGGGTTCGGGTGTGTGCGTTGGTGGAGCGTGCACACATTTGTTCTGTGTGTGTGTGTGTGTGTGTATTTTTGTGGAGTTTTAGTGATTTTGTAGTATCTGCACAGCTGGGTTGTGCTCCTGTTATAAATATCATTGGAATGTACCTGCAATTCAAAACCTGCAGTTTTGGAGATGGATTCTTCTGATATGGAGGCATTTAAACGATACATGTTTGTCCTTATATGTACCATTGTCCTTACAGTGCTTGTGTGTGTGTGTGTGTGTGTGTGTGTGTGTGTGTGTGTGTGTGTGTGTGTGTTGAAAGTAAGAAGTGGCTTTAGATTTAGTAAAACGTTTGTGTTCCTGTCCCTGTCTCTGCTTGAACAACCTTTTATGAAGACTGCAGAGAATTCAAAGAGATCAGCCCATTCAACACACTCTCATACAACCACCACCTTCACCTTGACATTCGGTCGTCTCTGTTTTCATGTCCAATATAACTCAGACACACACACACACACACAAATGGGTTCTTATTGTCAGGTAGCCCCTCACACCATCACAGCCCCTAACATTGGTTAACTTGACCCCTCAGGAATGATGTGGGGTCTGTGTTTGGATTATTAGACTAAGTCCAGCACTTCTCTGCATTGTGTTCAGGGTGCTGGTTCATTTCAGGCATAGTATAGAACCTCAGAAACATGGCTGCTTCCCATTGGTTCCCAGCCACATTTTGAAGAGACTTTAATTAGATCCCTGGAGCATAATGTGCCCGAGAGTGAAACCACGCAGCTCATTATTCTGCCGCGTTCGCTGATCCCCAGCCGCACCCTTATTTGATCAGACAGGATGCCGTGTTCCATTCCTGCGACATTTCGCTCAACACCAACGTCCCATTCCATTCCGAAGCCGTTAAAGACCCCCGGCGGAACAGCCTTGCATCATTTTGGTTTATAGAACTGCGGCCCGTCACCATAAAACTGCCGGCACGTGATTGGCGAAGAGCGCGTGGGAGCAGAGAATTAGCCGGCACACGATAAGCACGATCACCGCTGGAATTAAGACAGCGATTATGCACCCTGACTCCATACCGCAACGCAACACTGATTTGCCGCGATATGGTCCTTAATATGGTCCTTAATTACCAGTAACTAATTAAAAGGCGCAAATTAAACTGTGGCCAGTGAACATAAGCAGATAATGTCCAATTGAATTTAAGAGTTGGGCGGGTGTGTGTGGGTGTGTTGGGGGGTCTGGACGCGAGAATTTTGCCTTCAGACGTGTTGCTGTCTTCCAATACATTATACATTATAATGTATATATTATATATACATAATATATACATTACAATACATTATACATTATAATGTATACATGTATACATTACATTACAATACATTATATCGCGGGCCGTTACAGGTCTTGAGTAAATTAGAAAAGGGTCCTACGTCACCTACAGGGTGATATGACCCTGTGAGAGATATGGAGCATGTTCTCTCTCTCTCAGAGCCTCCGGCTACAGCAGCCCAAGTGAGACAGTGACATCATGCATTGGGTGGAGATGGAGAGGGAGGGCGGGGGGAGAAGGTGCCGGAGAGGCTGAACAAGATGAGAAGTGGAGAGGGGAGAGTTGAAGAGAGTAGGAGATGGTGGTGGAGGGAGGCAGGTACCATGCACCTGGGTGCTGGAAGACATGGCATGCAGGAGGGTGATGGTGAGTCCTAGAGCTTCCTGTGGGAGATGATCTCACACACATGCAAATACACACACACACACACACACACACACATACTTGGCTGATGGAAGAGGGTGTTTCCCCTCTCAGTGGCCACCACCCCCTTCACAAAGACTCTCATCTGCACATTTCCATGGCAACCGTCTCAGCTCTGGGACAACACCCCTCCTCTTTACCCCAACCCCCCATCAGAGAGAACAAATGTGTGTTTTTATATAATTTCCCCCCCACAAATGTATAGTGTATGTGTGTGTGTGTGTGTGTGTGTTGGCATGTTTGTCTGCTGCACAAAGCCCAGCTCTGCATGAATGGAAGTGAGAACTCAGCTTTCCTCTCGGCCGCCTCCCCTGCCGGCCGCTGGCACTGGCTGCTGCAGAACGCTCCGGAAGCGATGACATCACCGCCAGCCAATGGCACTGCAGCTCTGAGGCCCAATGCTGCAGCCTCGGCGGTAATGATGGGAGTGGAGAAAGAGAGAGATAAATGGAAAAGGGGATGAGATTGGGGGTGGGGGGGGGGGTGCAGGAAAGGGACTGAGAGGTGGAGATGAAAAGGGAGGGACGGGAGGTCAAATTTTCTCCTGCCGGTTTGAACAGGAGAGACTTGAATCGAGGCGGAAAACCTCAAAGGTATTCGGCATGTTGTCATGTCCAGAAGTGGTGCAGGTGTGCAGCGTGTCCGTGTGTGTGTGTGTGTGTGTGTGTGTGTGTGTGTCAGGAAGCAGATTGTTATCATCTATCTCAGTGACCTGTCAGCTGGCATTAGCAAGCAGGTGCACGTCCCCTCTCCGCTCTCTCTCTCCTTCGGCACCTGTGCTGGTTTACCGGCTCCATGCCCACCCCTGATCTGTATTCATCTGGCCACGGTGGCGCGGGGAGATTTCCGTACGGTTTTGATGTGGGCACCGACCTTACTTCTGGATCCCGCCCAGCCTCGCCGTCTCCTCCCATCATCCCTCTCTCTCTCTATCTGTCTCTCTTTAGTGCACACGTCCTCTGCGACTCTAAGATGAATCCATTTTTAGCCCCGGCCCTCCCTACCCTTTAAATGTCCCCTTCTCCTCTGAAAAGTGCCTCTGTTTTTGGTCACAGTGCATCGTCGGGTTGTCAATAGGTCACAGAGCACGATGTCTGTGTTTTTAAGTCTGTGAGAATTATTTCTCTTTGTGTTTGTCTCACTAAATCTTCCGGATGCTGTATTGATCAGATGGGGCAGTGGTGGACCCATTAAGAGAAGTCCTGAGCAAAAGTGCAAAAGTCTTATGTATGTGGTGGACACACCCCTACACACACTTCACACAAAAGTCACAGGCTTCAATGTTAACACATCTAAGCAACATTAATAAAAGAAGAGATTATTATAAAACTCATTCTTATCATCATTATGAGTAAAAATAACAGTGCTTCTGTACTTATTATTTAATATATATAGCCATCGTAGATTATTACATTGATTGTTTGCTCCTTTAGTCATTCGTCATATTCAAAAGACAATATGGTGATTTTAGCGAATGCGGTGCGGTGCATTTTGCGATAAATCTCATTTTAGGGCCCAACACCCACCGCTGCCCTGACTGACCCGTTCTCCTGTGTTGACATGGATGGATGGGGGGAGCTGAGTGGGCTGCCATTAGTAGCCGTCAGGCAGATTTACTCCATCAAGCGCTCCGGGTAATGCTCTGTTTGTTGATTGAGCTCCGTCTGAGAGTCGGGGCTTAAGATGTGTCGGTTCAGCACTGGCAACTGTGGCGGATGCAGATTGCAGCCATCAGAATCAGTCCTGATTCGATTCGACAGATGCTGATTGTGAGGAAGCGTTTCAGCAGCCTCATACCGTTAAAATGCTCCTAAACAACCCCAAAAAATGAACAAAAACATGGGTGAATAATAGGCTGTTGCCCAGAAATCTCCCATGAGCGCGTCTTTGCCCAGTTTGACTCATAAAGAGGGCTGTACATGGCCTAAGATGAATGACTTGAACGGTGTTTAGATGCTGAATTCTTATAGGAGTTATAGTTTCAGGCTCTATGTCTTTGAATTGAGGGCACAATTAATTTGCCACTGACGGTTATTGATTGTGTGTGCTTCTGTGATATTTCGGTGCTGAACCTGAACGCTTCCTTGCAAGGCTTTTTCCTATTGGCAGTGTCACACTGCATCATGGGATTTGGGGTTTCCTGAAAGTATTTATTTACTCGTTTATTTATTGTTTGATGTCATGGAAACAGCAGTCTGTGTGCATGTGATTGTCTATTTTCTGGCAATAGCGCGTTAGTATTGATGTGGCTCCATGACCCGCAATACATCAGTGGTGTGACCCCTGACCTTTTGCAAACTGCAAATTGGTCCTTAAATGGGCAGCAGCTTGAAGGCTGGGAGGTGGGGGGGGATTCTGTACTCTCATAAATGCCAGCACACGTCTACATCCATCACCATCCGCCCACCGCACAGACAAGCTGTTTATCCGCTTAGTGCCAGCTCCACCTTCAGCTTCAGCATCAGCGCACGCACACACACACACACACACACACACACACTCACACACATAGTGATGGTTTTTACACACTTTTTTCCACGTATATATGTATCTTGTAACTAAGCATGTTCCACAATGTGAACTACAGATGTCCCCACAGTTTTCTTAGGGACATTTGATCCCCGATAACATACAAATACAAAACATAGGAACAAGCGTAATGATATATGCACATACCTACAATCATCCAGTTGGCCACACCCGAAAACAAATAAAACAGTTGTTCTCACACACACACACACAACAATCCAATCACCCTCTCACTCTCTTAAATACACCCAATCTCACGTCGATATGTTCACACGGTGCAGTAGGTGTGTGTTGGTTGTCTGTTTGTTAACTCGTGTGCTGCTCGGAAGGCCGGTATCGATGAAGGGGCCACTGATCAATGCGGCGTGCTGCAGATCAATGCTGGGCCACGCCCATTCGCCGTGCATTAAAGCTCCTGCCTTCTGCTCAGCCCCTCTCACACACTCTCCCTAGACCTTAATGAAATGCTCACACCCTCCTGTCCTGCTCCTTCTTCTCTCTAAAAAAGCAACCCGTAGAGGCCATATGCCCGACCCTCTGCTGGCACCGGCTTCTGGTCTGACTCTTCTCCCGCCCTTGCTCCAGCTCGCTGCTTAATCCCGCAGTAATGTGTGAGTGAGTCCTGGTTTTATGCCTTGCAGTTCTCCACAATTGGTCATGACGTCTCATTGGAGAGAGTTCAGAGTACACGAGGAGTCAGACCGAACACATCATGGGTGGAGATCCCACACTGTGCACTACAGGCAGGACTGTGTATGTTGGCATTAATAATGCATCGGCCTGGATATATAATGTATAGGCCTACTGCTGGGGGTTCTCGGTAAGGTGCAGTAATAGACTGTAATCTGGAGTTTCCTGTATACTGTGGCTCATTTTGGTGTTGTGGTATTGTTGCATATTTTAATGTTCTGTTGTAGAATGCAGCATGCAGTGTGGTGGGGTGTTAACTGCTGCAAATGTAAATGTATTCGAAGTATTATGCATTGGTGTCCACATTGCCCACCTCACCCCCTACTCACCAACAAACGCGTGCAATCTGGCACAGCTGGAGCAGAGCAGATGCTTGTTGCAGCTGGACCTTCAGACTGGCACTTCTGGGGCAGTGGGTGGTGCACTAACATAGTAGCTCTTCAACATGGCTGCGATCTGGTCGATCTTTTACTTCCTCCAGTACCCCCGGGGGGACTTCAGCAGGGATGATGGTGGTTGGTCTCATGCAAGCGACTGGCCGGCGTGGGTTTTCATTCATTAAGGAATGCCACAGGACCACTAATGACCTGCCTGGGCCTGGCGAACCGTGGAGAAGACTCCAGCTCTGGGCATGACATCCCCCTGGAGCTTTCATTGCAGAGGACATGCTGGCTATTGAACACGACTTCACGTACAAGGAAGCTAAAGCCGGTCCAGCACGGAGCCAGAATAATGACATTAGATTCTACTGTGTAGCTTCACTGGAAACACGGTGGCAGCTCGGGATTTGAACACGGAAACTTGCTGATTATGGATCCGCTTCTTAGCGGCTAGCCCCTGCTTAGAACATTATATCAGTTGAACACAGTCACAGAAGCTATTAATTTACTTACATATAAACTTGCTGTGTGGGAATTTATGAATGCAAACAATCAGACATTCCTTTCATTAAAAGATGAAAATAGAGCGTTCTCCAGGGTAAATGGCCGTGTGCATTACACTTCAGCTCATGACAGGGACCCTGACCCCCAGGCGACTACTCACAGGCCTGTTGCAGCCAGGACGTGTCCTGCCTTTAGGCTTTACTTAGTCGTACAAGCAGAGGTTATGAGTCCCGGGACTCCGAATCGGCCTCCAGACATGTTCGTCAGAAAGCATTAGGGCTGAACACAGAGCGAGCTCTCAGTGGATCTGCTGCAGGAGCACGAGAATGAGTGTAAAACAAGAAAGAGACACTAAGGTGTGTGTGTGTGTGTGTGTGTGTGTGTGTGTGTGTGTGTGTGTGTGGTGTGTGTGTGTGTGTTCTTAAGAAGTAAAGGGTGTGACTGTATTTTAAAGTGTGTTGTATTTTTTTAGTGTTTGTGTTCCAGTGTGTGCTTGGGTGTGGTTGGCACACCAGGCGTGTGCTGTCACTAGAGGGGACAGGGAAAGCTGAGATGATGTCATTTGACATGTGCCTGACTCAGAGAGCGGGCGAGCGAGGGAGAGAGGGCATGAAAGTGTGTAAGACTCCCAACAGGCCTCTGAAGCCTAGGGCTAGATTTACACTGGCCTCCGTATTACTCCCTCCTTCTCACACGGCCTCCTTCCATCTCTCCCTACGGCTCTAGAACGAGAGCTGATTGGCTGTCAACTGCAAGGTCGTGTTCAGCACACACAGTCAAGACAAAACAGGAAGTCCCGGAGTTGTCCCAGAGTCTTTTGCATCTCTTCTAAATCTTCTCTAAAGAGGAAGGTCTTGAGCTGCCGTGTGAAGGTGCTCAGTGACTGAGCTGGAAGTTCATTCCACCACCGAGGGGCCAAGACGGAGAAGAGTCTAGATGAGCGTCTTCCTTTTACCTTCAGAGATGGAGGACCAGGCGAGCAGTACTGGAGGCTCGGAGTATACGAGGTGCAGTGCGAGGTGTAATAAGGGCTGTGAGGGTAGGATGGTGCTACTCCATGTTTGGCTTTGTAGGCCAGCATCAGTATTTAGAACCTGATGTGTGCAGCTACTGGGAGCCGGTGGAGGGAACGTAGCAGAGGGGCGGTGTGGAGAACTTGGGAAGGTTGAAGATCAGTCGTGCTGCTGCATTCTGTATGAGTTGTAGAGGTCGGATGGTACATGGAGGTAGACCAGCTAGAAGGGAGTTGCAGTGCTGCATTCCAAAGTCTGTGTTTCTCACGCTCACATCTGTGGTTCTGAAATAGAAGAGCTGCTGATGCATGCACTGCAACGCTCAGAGTTGTTGCTATAAGTTGACCGGTGGACTGGTCAATGGTGACCGAAGCCCCTGTACAGAAAGTGGGATAACAGGGACCTGGCAGGGGTCAAGTGTGAGAGTGGGAGGGAAGGATTCGGGTCAGTGAGGTGATGATCAAGAGGAGAGGGATTAGTAGGATCTTTGGCTGAAAGCGAACTGATGATATTAAACTGAGGGATGAAGCCCGGATTGGGGGATTTGGGAGCGGATGAGTTGCCAGGGTGGAGATATGGTCTTTCTAAAATGCCCCGGCCACTAAATTAGGCCACACTGCTCAGCAAGAGGTCAGCAGATGGACTGGGGTCCAGAGAAGGAGACCCCCGGATCAGCAGAAACAATGTGGTGGTTGGAGGGTTTTGGGGGGATGCGTCCTCGGAGCGAAACTGCTGCCGTGGCAACAGGACAATGGGCTGTCCCAGTCACAATAACTGGCATTTTTATCTGCAGCTTTGATCTCAGGGAAGTGGCCGCTATCTCGCTGTGTCTCTGGTGGTTACTCTCCTCCTGTCCCCCTTTCTTATCGCAGCAAATTTCGTTACAGAGGAGACACCAACACCGGGCGACCAGGACCAGGCCTAATCACTTCTGTCTCTTTCTTGTGTGTGTGTGTGTGTGTGTGTGTGGGTGTGTTTGATAGCCAGACGCAGACGCACAGCAGTCACAACAACGCTGAGCTCACATGGCGGAGCAGCCGCACTTAATCACAAGACACATTTGACCGAATGCAACACCTGCTCTCATTGGTGCAGGGGGCGGGGACACCATTACACGGAAGGCTGCTATTGGTGGCTAATGAGTCATAGCTTTTTATTATTCATGGCGGGGGATGAGGGTGCACGCTTTAACAAGCTCACCCCCTGACTACACACACACACTCCCGCACATACAGTGGTGAGTAAAAAGCTGTTTCCAGCTGGCGTGTATGTGTACCGCGGGAAGTGTGGGGTGATCTGGACTCGGGCTCACTGTTGCGATTAATGATTGGGTTGCAGTGGCAGTAAGCGAGACTGAGGGCGTAGGTAGAGTACGTGTGTGTGTGTTGTGTGTCTCAACTGTGTACCCCCTGCAGTGTGAAAGTGGATGTGCTGTGATGTACGTGCTGAAGCTCTGGGCCCCATTTCTTAATTTCTTTCTTTCTGTCCTTCTTCTTTTCGTTCGTATCCATTTTCCACGAGCATGCTTGCATCAGCAGCAGCAAGTCTCCTGTTAAATGTATTTTATTGCTCAGCCTGTCAGTAGGGACCGGGGGAGATTGAGATCAGATCTACACCCTCTGGACTCACTCTGCCTGGGTTTCAGTGATGAGCATGTGGGCCTGCGTTCAGCCGCTGCTCAACTGATATATAATATATGATATATTTATCCAGAACTATAGTAGCCCCTCGCTGTAGCAGCAGTGCTGTACAATACCGACATCATCTCATTTATATACATAAAGAAATATATACTACAGTGAGTATAGTAGAGTGGTGAAGCTTGTCAGTGGCGTGTGAAACCATCAACCAGTGGCTATGATGATGCAGCAATGGATATGACACCATAAACCAGGTCTCATGCATTATTCCTTGTGTTTTAATTCATTTCATGTTATTGTGAGCATTAGAAATAATAAAGACATATTACTGATTTCCTTCATGAATTGGGGAACATTACAGTTTAGTTCAGTGTATTTGGATTCTACATTGCTGACAATGTAAGCCTATATTTAAAAAATGTACATACATACCATTTTGGCATAAATGGGGATTTATTTCGTTTTACATGTGGAATTTAGACCAAATATGCAATAATAGTAATTGGTGCCAAATACAATAGTACATACAATACAATAAGCAGCAAACAATTGCTTTAATTAGTCTTGATAAAATGGGGCTCGTATTTTCTTATATTCAGGGACAATGTTACATACATGTACTCACATGTGTAGTTTAGTTTATTTTTATGTAATAAGTTCTGTTCCATTTTTAGGTTTTATCTGACGTACAGAGATATGGGACATACAGTGTTGCTTTGATCTCAGGTTTTTAATGTCTGTCTTGATTAACTGGAATTTAGCTGTAACAGTTATCCTTGTATTAGTAATAATTTAAAATATTTGTTATCTAGTGTTCTGGACGAGAACTTCAGGGGTCACATGCGTACAAGAAGAGGATGGTTGTATGCAGACTGAATGTTTCTGGGTTCAAATGTGTTGCATCCCCGTGAAAGGGCAGGCAAAGGGGGTCACTCCACTCGCCCTCCCCTCAGCGCGGCGGGGGTCCTGTCAACCCGAGCCCTCATCTGTATCTGTCTCCAGCACGGGGTCTTTCTCTGTAATCTCAGCCCACACTCTACCTCTGACGCATGGAAGCTGCCATTGCCTCACCACTGTGAAACCTGGTTTGGGGGGGGGACGCACATGAGATTACGGGCTTGCCCCCTGGGGGAGCTCTCATCCCTCCTCGCTCTCTGAGTGATGAGGTGGCTGACCCTTCTACCCCTCCAGAGCCGTCACCTCTCCCTGGCCACCTACATCCCTCCCTTTTCCCGCCTCCTCACGTCAGCTGCGGTTCACAGGCCTGCTGGCAAATCAAATTTGAGTGGAAACTGGCAATTTCACTGCTCCCTTTTACCTCAAACCCCCCCCCCCCCCCCCCCACACACACACACACACACACACACTCTCTTTCTCTCTAATGCTCACACACACACCTACACAAGGATATGAAGTGGATGGAGTGGAGGAGACATGTGGACATAGCAGCGTTATACCCATAAATACCCAAAAAATACCCACAAGGCCACAGTACAGGAGATTCCAGCAAAATTCCCTCTGGATTCTACTGACTGTTACCATGTGATCTACGGGCCGCCGGGCTCCATCCATTAAGCTCAGGGATGGTCTTGTCGCTTTAATGTGTTTGGACAGTATTGTCTTTTTTTTATTGACTCGTTACAATGGTCTGTCTGTCTGCCACAGCCCCTCTGTTTCTGTCCCAGATAAGGTCATGGCCATGAGCCATCAGCTCTGACATGGGCCCATTGTTCTGGATTCTGATTGGAAGGGGAAGCATTTTTAATGTAAGCTGGGACTCTCAGTGCTCTTTTACGATATGGACTGGTGAGCGAGAGTGCAGGGTTCTGCCAATATGGAGTTGTGTGTGTGTGTGTGTGTGTGTGTTCATGAGGGTTAATGTTTTATGTACTTATCTGATGCTGTAGCTGCCAACTCATCTCGGGGTCTTTCTCCCCTTTCCCAAGTTCTCCAAAGAGAAGTACCTGCTGGAGTCTCCACCGGAGAAACTGCGGAAGGAGCTGGAGGAGGAGCTTAAGCTGAGCAGCAGTGACATAAGGAGCCATGGCTGGTACCATGGACACATCCCCCGAGAGGTACACACACACTTTTCAAACACTGCAAACACCAAACACACACACTTAGAGCTGCGGGAAACACAACACACATGCATATAAATGTTAACACTGTCCATAGCTTCATGCATAGTATACAACACAGACTATTTAATCAGGGCATTTGGTTAACATGCATTACACATTAACACTATACAACTATATGCACTATACATATGCACACACTGTATGGAACCACCATACACACTGTGCGTGCATGTATACTATAAACTGTGAATACCCCAAATACTGACATACTGCGAAGGAAATACACACGATAATCACACTAAACATCCCTGTTCTGGGGAGCTAGTAGAAAGACTTCCACGCTTTGCTTTATATCTGGTATTGTTTGGTTGATTCTACATGAATGTCCACACTAAATGGTGCATGTTCATTTGCAGTAATTACCTGAGTGTGTGTCTATAGGGCCAGTGGTGGCCTAGCGGTTAAGGAAGCGGCACCGTAATCAGAAGGCTGCCCACTGCTCACCAAGGGTGATGGTTAAAAGCAGAGGACTCATTTCGTTGTGTCACCATGTGCTGTGCTGCATTGTTTCACAATGACAATCGCTTCACTTTCATAGCTGACATGTATGAGTAGATATAGTGGACTCTGCACCCACACACACTTCCCTGGCAGAGTTTGCTCCCTGAAGTTAACCATCTGGCCCTCTCGCTCATTCAGACTGTAACAGAGTGTAACAGAGTAAAAAGAGGGAAATCTGGCAACCAGCAGCCATGCACTGCTGTACAGCTGATCCCCTTCAATCCTGTGCCAAGGGCGCCCCCTTTTGGAGAATGGTGTCTTACACAGGGTTTTGTCAGACCCCTCAACCAAATCAGTATAGACTTTAAAGGGAAAATATGCAAGGAAATCAAACAACATTTTAACTGTGTATTAGAATCCACCAATTATTACAATGATTTATTTGATTTGTATTCAGTATCTTCTAATGCTTTATTAAAGGTTTATTTTGGGTGGTGAACTATGCTCCACGCTCAGTAGTGGAAGATTTACCTAATAAAGTGGCCATGGCCTGTTTGTAAGTTTATTCTTTCCTTGATATCGGAAGGTGTCAGAGACACTTGTCCTACGCAACGCGGACTTCCTGGTGCGCGACTGTCTGACCAGCACCGGAGACTACGTGCTGACAAGTCGCTGGAACAACGAGGTCCTCCACTTCAAAATCAGCAAGGTGGTGGTGAAGAGCAGCGAGTCGAAGGTGCAGTACCTGCTGGAGGACGAGAGCTTCGACTCGGTGCCCGTCCTGGTGCGCTTCTATGTCAGTGGCCAGCGGCCGGTGTCGCAGCAGAGCGGCGCTCAAATCTACTGCCCGATCAACCGCACGCTTCCACTACGCTACCTGGAAGCCACCTATGCACTGGCCAACGGGAGGCCTGGGCATTCGCCATCCAGCCCGAGAGGGGCCTACATAAAGAGGCGGAGTGTTACCATGACGGACGGCCTGACCACGGAAAAGATGATCCCTCACAGGTGAGGAGGGGGAAGCCATTCGCCACAGACAGCACATTTACATTTGCCATTTGAATATTGTTAATATTAGTAAAAAAAAACATCATGTATGTTATTGACATTGCATTAAAAGGCTTGTTCATTCGAACAATCAGCACTTGGTTGTGCCTGAAGGGGTGTATGTTTACCTTCTACAATTGAATAATGAACACGAAGGACCTTTTGCACAAGGCGTGCACTATTACATTTACATTTTTTTATTTGGCAGATTCGTTGGTGCAAAGTAGATGCATTTTCTTCTGAGCATAAAGTCTGCTGCCACATACAGAACAGGCTGGCAGGATGTCGTGCCAGTTTAAATGAGACCAAGTGGGTAGAAAACATGCAGAGCAGGGGGGTAATGAGGGTGAATGTCCACCTGAATGTGTCTGTGTGTGTCTGAGAAAGTGTGAGCTCCTGTGTGTATGCCTTTTTGTAGGTGTGCTATTTATGTGTGTGTGTGTGTGTGTGTGTGTGAGAGAGAGAGAGAGCGAGTGTGTGTATGTGTGCGTGTACAGCTCTGATGAACAGGACTCTTGTGTTGTCAGTGATAATGAACCCGTGGAGCCAGCTGAGTCCCTGCGGTTGGAGGCAGAGCCGGAGCCCGGTGTGAGGGCAGGAGGTGCTGTGTGGGCCGACCCCTGACCCTCACCCCCACCACACCCACACACACCCTCACTGCCTCACCGACCTGCTGCTGATTCACACGATACACCCCGTGTGGAAATGTTTCATCAAAATCTCAAATGGTCTCATAGATTGTGTATGAATCCCATGTGTGCTTCAAAAATCATTTTGCCATATAAACACTTATGACAAGATAATGTCAAGTCAATCACTGATCAGTCAATATGTATATAAATCAAATATAAAGAAGATTTTGTAGATCATTTCCATATGGGTTATCACTTTTTGTGCATCTTTCACAGTTTTGTGATGTGCTTCATTTTTTTCACTCATACAGCCCCTCCCCCAGTGATATTTAATATGTGTGTTTTTAATTCATCTCAGTAGAATGGAATGGACCAACCCGATCTTTCATTACCGTTTTCTAAAATGGCTTTTGAATTGCAGTGAAATTGCCGGAGTATGAGGAAAATGCGCGTGCATTTAATTATGTTTGTATGCAGCGTGTGCTCATATGGGAGTTATTTATTTGACGCCGGGACGCTGATGTGGTGGAACAGCTCAGCATGGGCCCAGATAAACTGCTCCTTCTAGATAAAATGACCCTGGCATGTAATGTGAGCCATCGGCAGTACATAAATGCTTTAGTTAGGCTGGTGATTTGGTTTGTAAGCATCTCATCTAATAGTGTGTGTGTGTGTGTGTGTGTGTGTGTGTGTGTGTGTGTGTGTGTGTGTGCGTGTGCGTGTGTGTGTGTCTGGATTTTCAGCCCCTCCACCATCCACCATAAGGAGTCTATGAGAAACTGCGCCCTCAGTATGGATCAGATCCAGGAATACCGCTGCCCCCTGTCCCCCGTGGGCGAGACGCCGCTGTCCCCCGCCTACAGTGCTGGTGAGTGCCGTAACCACGGAGATGCCGCTCCTCACCCTTCTCTCTGGCTGCTAGCTGAGTATCCATTAGAGACGCCGCACATTTCATTACGACATAAAGAAGTCTGGTGACCTGATTAATGGTGATTGGTCGTGTGTGTGTGTGTGTGTGTGTGTGTGTGTGTGTTTATATTGGTCAGTTTTTACCTCATAAATTCTGTGTATACAGTGTCCTCTAATGGTCGTGTGTTAAACCGTGTTTATGTGTGACTTGATCTTAATTTATTGCCACACCCCTCCTCTCTCTGCAGTCTCTCGGCACAGGCACGGCTCAGGCGGGCGCGTTCTTGCAGTGGTCCCGCCCTCGCCCGTCCTACGTCACCCCAGCGACCCCCACCATCAGCCCTCCTCATCCAACAACACCTGCCCACCACCCGCCAACCTGCCCCACGAGGGCCCGGATCCAACGGGAAGCTACTGTGAGCTGAGGCCAACACCTGCGCCCCCACCCCCCCTGCAAAAGCTACGTGAGAGACTGAGGTGGAGGAGGGCAAGTGTGGGGGAAATCCCCGGGGAGCGGGAGCAGGGAGGAGAGCCCCTTCATGTGCTTCCCATGGTGGAGACCATCTCCTCATTCCGGCCGGACGGTTCCAGTCTCCCTCCTTCCCGCAGAGAACAAACCTCTGGAGATGAGCGTACTGAAGAGGGTGAAGGAGCTCATGGCCGAAACCGACCCCAAAATGCTGGCCAAGCACATCACCAAAGCTGACTGCACGGTATGGGCATGACATGAAAGCCCTCTAATACACACACTGCAGCAGATATTTTATTTTCTTGTCCTGCCCAGACAGTCCTAACCTTACACTAACCATTTATTCAAAATGGAAGCTCTTAAACTATTTAGCACAAAGCATTTGTGCAAGAATTAATGCAAGCATCAAGTACGAATTCAATGTCAATGAACAGTCTTGGGATATATGACATAAGAATACATTCAATGCAACAAAGCAGATTTTTTTGGTATTTACACTACAGGACAGATGATTGGCCCAATGCTCAAGAAATCATTCGAAATACTTTCAACTGCTCAGGTTAAAATACTTTATAGTCTGTAGTAATTAAAAAAAGTCCTATCAAACATGTTTCTATGTTTTTATGGGTGTTTTGTGTTTTGCCAATCAAGTACACCTGAAACCTGAAATTGATTCTGAGAGCGAGGGACAGGAAGGTGGGAGAAGGACGGGAAAATAATTGAGGGAGGGTTAAAGGTGCAATGAAGAAGGGGGGAAGGTTAAATGTTTTGGCTCAGTCCTTTAAATGAGGATTAATATTTTTCTATACAAACGTAATTCTACACCATTTAACCTCGAAAGGAAAAGAAAAGTGATTAAATAAAAAATGTGTGCATACGTCTGTGTGTAATATTTGATAAGCACTGTGGGTAGCCTAGTGGGTAGCACACTCGCCTGTGAACCAGAAGACCCAGGTTCAAACCCCACTTACTACCATCATGTCCCTGAGCAAGACACTTAACCCTGAGTGTCTCCAGGGGGGGACTGTCCCTGTCACTACTGATTGTAAGTCGCTCTGGATAAGGACGTCTGATAAATGCTGTAAATGTAAATGTAAAATGTACAAACTTCATTTAGATGCATTTAGACACTTTCAGCACAATTTCCTCTTTGTGAATCAGTACTGAATGTTTGAAGGAATGCTCGGCTCTTCTTGCTTTCGGGGATTTCTCCAACTGAGCCAAAGGTGGGCATCTCAAAGGTGGTTACACAAAGCTCCCACCTAGAAAATGACCCATCTTTTATCACTGATGGATGTGGGGGTCGGCATTAGTCTGGACTGATCCAGCATAGCGTCGCATCAGCTGCTCAGCAGTGTTCACCCTGTCATTATTTAATAAAGTGTGGACTAAAAGCCCCTTAAACGGTCACTGCGGTAACCCAAATTTATTTTAGGGGAAGAAATGAGAACTAAAATGTAACCCTTGCTTTCTCCATATGTGCTGGCCTGCAGGTTGCTAGGATACTGGGCGTTACCAAGGAGATGCAGCGGATGATGGGAGTGGCCTCTGGGTTGGAGCTGCTGACTCTTCCACATGGACACCAGCTGAGACTGGATCTGCTGGAGAGGTGAGAGAAAGTACACACCGGCACACACATAGAACGAGTGTATACACACAGTCTGCATACATATTCATAAGCACAACCGCACAACAAACATACACTTACAAATCCCACAGAAACATTCACACACCACTCAACATTCACACACACACACACACACACACACACACACACACACACACATGTGTGTACACACTCCAATCTTTCTTGCACGTGTCCATGCATTCTCTACAACATTAGTTGGGTTGGGTTCTGAATTAACCAGAGGAGGGTTTTTGATGACAAAGTGATCTTAAAGTCACTCTGGATAAGAGCCAAATGCTGTACATGTCAAATAAACTGTAAACACAGTTTATATTTTGCATATCGGTTAATACCTTTGTAATAAACCAATCAATGTGTAATTACATGAAATCTACCATTACACCACATGGTAGTGCATCGGATATCATTTATTTTGATAAACAGTATGTGGGCTTTATCTCCAGTGTAATATTTTTTTCCCCACAAATGCACCTGCACATAAAGAGCACACACACATATACTGTATAGAATTGTCATGAAGAAAACCTCCTCTTATTGGTGAATGAACTCCTTTATGGTTCCGTGCACAGATGCAGGCCATCCTGGGGGTGGGGCCTGCAGTCAGTGTTCTCAGGCTAATTACACACACAAGGAACACAGACAAGACACTGAGATTAGTGCTAGCATCCGAACTGCCTCTGGGAGCTTACATGCATCCTCTGAAGTTCTCTCCTTCACGGTGCAGGTTCTACACAATGTCCATCATGCTGGCGGTGGACGTGCTGGGCTGTACGGGCAGCACCGAGGAGAGGGCTGCACTTCTGCACAAGACCATCCAGCTGGCCGCCGAGCTCAAGTGCAACATGGGCAACATGTTCGGCTTCGCCGCCGTCATGAGGGCGCTGGAGCTGCCTCAGGTTGGAGGAACGGGGCATGAACAATTTCATTCTGTTTCATTACATTTTTCGAATTATGCAAATGCACCGTATAGCGTTTTGCCAATCAAGTACACCTGAAACCTGAAATTGATTCTGAGAGCGAGGGACAGGAAGGTGGGAGAAGGACGGGAAAATAATTGAGAGAGAGTTAAAGGTGCAATGAAGAAGGGGGGAAGGTTAAATGTTTTGGCTCAGTCCTTTAAATGAGGATTAATATTTTTCTATACAAACCCAATTCTACACCATTTAACCTCGAAAGGAAGAGAGAAGTGATTAAATAAAAAATGTGTGCATACGTCTGTGTGTAATATTTGATAAGCACTGTGAGTAGGGAAGTGTTTTTTTAATTAACCCCGTTCTCGCTGTCTCGCTCAGATCTCGAGGCTGGAGCAGACGTGGACGGCTCTGCGGCAGAGACACACGGAGGGAGCCGTCCTGTACGAGAAGAAGCTCAAGCCGTTTATGAAGGCCATGAACGAAGGGAAAGGTAAACATCTGAAATATTACTGAACATGTATTTAATGTTCTAAGTTTCTATCATTTTAAAAAATGGACTGAATCTTTGTGTGTCTGTGTTGCTCAGAGTGTGGCGTACTCTCCAACACCTCCTTCCCACCCGTGGTGCCTCTCCTGTCCTTGCTGGAGCGGGGCGTGGCAGGAGGGGAGGGGCTCGAGCCGTGGGAGAGTGTGGAGTCTGGCGTGGATGTGGTGATGAGCCACCTGGAGGCGGCGCGGACCGTCGCCCAGCACAGCGCCATCTACCGCACCAACACAGAGAGCAAACTGCAGGGTACGAGCTGTATGGCTGTCGTGTACTTTCACAACCTAAACTCAAAAAATCCACCAGGACTACGAGCTGTGGAAAAACAGACCCAGTCTGTTCAATACTGAATCACTGAAGAAACAGCTTTAACTTTTAAAGCAGGGGGAAGCTCCCTGGAACCACTACATCCCAATACCATTTATATTAAAACAATATGTGGACTTCAGCGTTCAAATTTCATTTTGACATACAAATTTGCATACATGTGCAAATTACATTGATCAGGAATTTTTATGATTGGATCCGAATGTTTTACAAAGTCGCAGTCTGCCTCTGATGATAGCCAAGCACTATAATCAATATCAGATTATTACAATATTAGATTAACCTGCATTGCCCTAATTTGATGACGAATGTATTTGAAGCCACTGATGTTCTGTGGTCCTTTCTGTCCCACCAGGCTTCCAAGAGCAGGACGAGGTGTTGGAGATCTTCTGCACAGAGTTCCAGATGAGGCTGCTGTGGGGCAGCCGTGGCTCAGAGGGCAGCCAGGGTGAGCGCTACGACAAGTTTGACAAAGTCCTCATCGCCCTGTCTCACAAGCTGGAGCCACCTGTCCGCCAAAGCGAACTATAGCACCTCCAGCCTGCTGCACCTCCACCGTACACACCATTTCCCCACCCGGCACAGGCCCCTTCTCACTGCAGTTCCCACCCACAAGACTAAAGGGACCTGCAAGGGGGGGTGAACTCTCCTCATTTCCTGAAAATCCTGAAACCGTTACAAAATTGCATCATGGGATGCAGGTCTGACAGGCGTGTATGTCTATGGGACATAGAGAGGGAATGTGTAGCTTTTGCTCCCTGAATATCTGTGAAAAAGCAAAAAAAATCAGTCTTGGGGCACTGACACCTCCCTCACACCTGATTTGTCATCTTCAGTTCATGCTGTGAAACTGTGTGGATGCAACGTTCCTGCCTCTCAGCTGTGTTCTACGGAAGAGGCTCTGTAAATGTAAAACACAACACACTGGTCTCCTATGAAAGAGCTTACGCCTGAATGTATGTTGCCAAAACAGATATCGACGGAACATGGTCGTTTTGTTTTGTTTTGTTTTGTTTTGTTTTGTTTTGTTTTGTTTGGCTGGATTGTTGCTATGCAGTGCTGGCACTGGCCCTAATATGCTGAATGTTTTGCTAATTATTCTTTATTCTTCAACTCAACTGACCCTTGTCATTCATGAGAATAAGGGCTTTATTTTTACATGCTGACACGCTTAAAAAAAACAAACTTTTCAGCCCCTCTTTATCAGCCACAGTGACAATACAAAGCCCTACATTCACTCACACTGCCTCATAACTTCACAAATGTACCATCTCTCTCTCTCTCTCTCACACACACACACACCACACACCACACAGATAGTACAAGCAATCTTTAAATGGTGAATGATTGTAGGTTGTCAGGGTTGTTTCTTAGTGGCTTAGTGGCGGCCGCTATTGCACGCACAGAGCGTTTCTCTTCCATTCAAACACAACGTTGCCTGCAGGCTTTCTCTGTTCAGGGTGAGAGTGTGCATGAATTTCAATGCCAGTAAGCAAGCCCTCAGGGAAGTGTACATGTATTTGTGTGCGCAGCTACTAGATTTCATCTTTAGAAACCGAAAGCTGAGCACGAAGCCTGCGTCCAACCCAGTGACGGAGCCTCGACTCCATAGCAGTTCAGAACATGGAGAACTATGTTCAGGGACTATGCAGGAATCTTATAAAACACAAATAAGCAAGTTAGCATTGCAAGAAGCTTTTGTATTATGTTGAAATGCTCTGGCGTTGGGCAGGATACGTTAACTATTGTCTGATGGGTTCAGATCACAAATCACAGCAAGTCTAGAGCTCTGTCGGTCCGAGGTTCTACTCATTTATACCACATCTCTCATCGTATTAACCACAGAGAAGAAGAAGACCTCCACAGCACTGTTGGGTGCGCCACAACCATTTACCCAGAAAGGGGCTTTCTGTTAGACCTTCAGTGTGTTACTTTTTGGGGAGGACAGTGTGTAAGCCCCTCCTTCTGCCACAAGAGGGGCTACTGAGCCAGAAGAAAAAGGTGTGCCGGAGAACTTTTTGGAAAGTTGTGGAAAACCTTTGCCTTTTGACTAGGGACTGTAATGTGTGTTTTGTCACATATTATTGTACAGAATGGTGTGAGGTAACGTCATGGTGTAAATAGTCATTCTTGAATGAAGCGGGGGGAAAAAAACAGTATGTGATCACATTTTTTTCTTATGTGCTGTAATACATTCTGGTATGTCATATTTTTTTCAATCTTTTTTCAAGGAAATAAAATACATTTCGCTTGTGAGAGCACGTGTGGGTTTTGCTTTTTATAAATGGTGTCATATTTAAACATACATTCATAAGCAGGGTAACAGGGTTATTATGATATTTCCAGCTCTGCATTCAACACAGTTATCCCCTCCAAGCTGATCCAGAAGCTGCGGGCGCTGGGACTCAGTTCTACTCTGTGCAACTGGGTTCTGGACTTTCTCACCAACAGACCACAGCATGTGAGGATCGGCAAGAACACCTCCACCACAACGATCCTCAACACTGGAACGCCGCAGGGAAGTGTTCTGAGCCCAATGCTGTACTCCCTGTTTACACACGACTGTGTTTCCAGACACAGCTCCAACACCATCATCAAGTTTGCTGATGATACCACCGTTGTAGGCCTGATCAGCAACAACGATGAGACGGCCTACAGAGAGGAGGTGAGACTCTTGGCAGAGTGGTGTCAGGAGAACAACCTCTCTCTTAACGTCAGCAAAACCAAGGAGATGGTTTTGGATTTTAGGAGGCAGGATACAGCTCATCTTCCCATCTACATCGGAGGAGGTGCTGTGGAGAGGGTCAGCAGCTTCAGGCTCCTTGGGGTCACCCTCAGTTCCCACCTCAAGTCCTCAGAACACACGCAGCGGTCACCAAAAAAGCCCCAACGACTTCACTTCCTCAGACGCCTAAAGAACAACAACAACAACATTTATTTCTTATATAGCCCAAAATCACATACAGTATGTCTCAATGGGCTTTGACAGGCCCTACAGTGACACCCCCCACCTTGACCCTTCTGCACACAAAAAAAAAACTCCACACAAAAAAAACTCTAGGAGAGAGAAAAAAGAAAGGAAGAAACCTTGGGAAGGAGTGATACAGAGAGGGACCCCCTTCCAGGGTAGAGTGAGCCTGCAAATGGTGTCAGTGCAGGGTTGGATATGATATAATGAGAAGTCCTACGGTTGTAGGGTTGGAGAAGTCCAGGATGTAGTCAGTGTCATGGTCTAGATTACGTGTCCATAATGATGCTACTGGTCCATTTGAAGATTCCTGAAGCTGTAGTTGTAACGGTGGTGGTGGCTGTAGTGACCCTCTGGTTTGTTTCATGTTTTGTCCTTGTAAAGCAGTTGTCAGGAACCAGGATTTATTTGCTGGTCTGATCACTGGGGTCTGCCAGTAGTCTGGGCGCTTGATTCCGTGTCTCGGAGAAAAACACACAGAAGCAGCGGCAGACGGTTGCACTGTACCACCGATACTGAAATATGTGGTATATTGGTGCTACAGTGGCCCGGTACCCTAACTAGGACAGCCTAACTGGTGAATTTAACTTTGTCTGTGTCTAACAGGGGGACCCATTGATCGAAGGGGGCGCGGCGGTTCGTAAAGAACCAAAAGTTCACTCAGGTACTGTGGGGCGAGACCATTTAGAGCTTTATAGGTTAAAAGTAGGATTTTGTAGTCAATCCTAAATTTGATGGGTAACCAGTGCAGTGATTGTAAGACTGGGGTGATGTTCTAGTTAGGATTCTGGCTGCAGCATTCTGTACTAGCTGGAGTTTACTCATGCACCTACTAGAGCATCCAGACAGTAATGCATTGCAGTAATCTAACCTTGATGTAATAAATGCATGAACCAACTTTTCTGCATCATGCATTGAAATGATATTTCTTATTTTCGCAATATTTCTAAGGTGAAAGAATGCTATTCTAGTGACATTATCTACGTGCGAACTGAATGAGAGACCTGCATCAATGATGACACCTAGATCCTTCACTTCAATACTCGGTGAGATAGAAAGGCTATCCAGGGTTATTGTGTAGTCAGCCAGCTTATGCCTGGCTGCTTGAGGCCCGATTACGAGCGCTTCTGTCTTGTCAGGGTTTAACAGGAGAAAGTCTGTGAGCATCCACTGTCTAATGTCCTTCAGACAATTCTCTATTTTGTTCAGCTGCTGCCTCTGATCTGGCATTGCTGACAGATACAACTGTGTGTCGTCAGCGTAGCAATGAAAGCTAATACCGTGTTTGCGGATGACGTCGCCTAAAGGTAACATGTATAGAGAAAAAACGGACCTAGGACAGAACCTTGTGGAACACCAAACTCTACTTTACTATGTGAAGACGAAACACCATTGATGTCCACAAACTGATATCGGTTGGTCAAATATGATCTGAACCATTCAAGGGCTGTTCCCTTAATCCCAATAACATTCTCTAACCTGGCAAGGAGAATAGCGTGATCGATAGTGTCAAACGCTGCACTCAGATCAAGCAGGACAAGCAGCGAGATGCGCCCCTGATCAGAGGCCAACAGCAGGTCATTAACCACTTTAACCAGTGCTGTCTCAGTGCTATGATGAGGTCTAAATCCTGATTGATATACTTCGTGGATATTGTTACAGTCTAGGTATGTGCTCAGCTGCTGGGCTACAACTTTTTCTAAGATTTTTGATATGAACGGAAGGTTGGATATCGGTCTATAATTTGAAAGCTGACTGCGATCCGGCTTTTTAATCAGGGGTCTAATGACTGCTACCTTGAACGAACTTGGTACGTGGCCGGTGCTAAGCGACGAGTTAACAATTTTGAGGATAGAATTTATAACATTGGGTGCTATTTGCTTAAGGAACCTTGTTGGAATCGGATCCAAAGCGCAAGTACATTGATTTGATGACGAGATTAATTTGATTAATTCATGCTCTTTAATAAGGTTGAATAGTTCTAATCAGTGGTCGTCTATTAGAAGATTATTTTCCATGGAAATATCGGCGGAGCTATTTGTTGTGCTTTTAATCTTCTCTCTATTTGCGACAATTTTAGTATTAAAGAAATTCATAAAATCATCGCTACTATAATGAAATTGAGTGGTCGCATCCATTTCTGTCTTATTCCTGGTTAGTTTGGCTATAGTTTTAAACAGGAATCCGGGATTATTTTTGTTCTTGTCTATAAACGAGAATAGACAGAAGGCTGGGGTATCCACCTCTGTCCTCACCGGCTTCTACAGGTGCGCTGTGGAGTCCATCCTCACGGGCAGTATCGCGTCCTGGTACGGCAGCTGTACTGCTCAGGACAAGAAAGCTCTGCAGAGGGTGGTGAAAACAGCCCAGAGGACCACAGGCACACAACTCCCAGCAATAATGGACATTTACACCACGTGCTGTCTCAGGAAAACAAAGAGCATCCTGAAGGACCCCAACCATCCTGCACTGTCACTTTTTACTTTCCTGCCATCAGGCAAGAGACTCAGGACGATTCACACACGCACATCACGATTTAGAAACAGTTTCTACCCCAGTGCCATCAGGCTATACAACACATAGTACGCACTGCAATTAAATCACTTTCTTATGCAACTTATATATATTCACCCTTCTGTGACTTATTATTTATTGCTGCTGCACTTTGTCTTCTATGTCTTCAAAGTATCATGTTCTATGTTCTGTCTACGTGGGAGAGGTTTTCAAGTAAGAATTTCATTGTGCTCTGTACGCTGTACATATGACAATAAACTTCAACCTCAACATTGCTCAGCATTATGAGTCAAATGTACAGGAGTAGTAACCACCAACAAAGGCCATAAGAAAGTGAAGTGATTGTCAAATGTGATACACAGCACACGATGCACACAGTGAAATTTGTCCTCTGTCTTTAAACCATCATCCTGTGTGAGCAGTGGGCACCATGACAGGCGCCCGGGGAGCAGTGTGTGGGGACGGTGCTTTGCTCAGTTGCACCTCAGTGGGACCTCAGTGGATCGGGATTCGAACTGGCAACCTTCTGATTACAGGGCCGCTTCCTTAACCGCTAGGCCACCACTGCCCTTATGCTCCATGCTCTTCTCCATCCAGGTTCACATGTCAAACTAATGCTACATAAGACATCCTAGATACTATAAATATAGTATCTGTACAGTTACAGGTAGAATCTAATATATATTTAATATATACATATATACTTAAATAATATAATTGTATTTGGAAGGCATAGGCCAGCTATACATTAAACCCAAATGTATAGTTTACAGAAAAGGCAATTTTACATTTAAATTGATTGCGTTTTGCAGATTTTGGACAATTTATTCCTAATATGAATATGAATATTATTGACTGTCATCCACGATCACAACAACATTCACAGCTCATCTGAGAGCGAATACTCATCTATTTTATCTCCAGTATATATGTGTGCGTGTGCATGCACACATAAACACACACACATCTTTTACCTGAGTATTTCCCTGACACAACACTAGAGGGAACCATGCGTAAATATGCATTACATATGGGTTTAATAGTTATCCCGGGAGATCATTTTTTTCAGATAGCAGTAGAAGTTTTAAAATATTTTATATTTCACATTCTTTTTTTTTTGTTAGTTATGCTGTGCAAACGTCCTTTTGCCGTCGAAGTACTACAACGCGACACTAGGTGGCGCCACTGGTTCATACAGAGGACATGTGCCAGCCCCAATGGTGCTGAGGCAGGTACAGAAGAGGAGCTGGTCGTGCTACCTGACCTTGTGCTATAATTGCCAGCTGATGTTCAGTGTAAGTCATTGCCGGCCCTCAGAGAACTTCTGAGTACCAGACGGCAGTCATGTGAGAATAGAGTTTAAAACTTCAGAACGTTTCACACATGCAGGGTTTTAATCTTAATTCAGATTTTCACTTGTTCTTTTCAGGATTACTCTATGTATGTGCATCTAATACATCTATTAAAAGCATTTCACTGCATATCGTACCGTGTGTGACTGGGTACGTGTCAAATAAAATGTACATTTATGTTTTCCACAAAGGCATGAATGAATGTCAGTGTGTGTATGGGTGTGTGTGTGTATGTGTGCGTGAATGCAATGCGGCAACGGGCATGCGTGGTGGGGGGAGTGCTGCGTTTGCGTCAGGGTAACGTGACGCTGTGCGGCCAGGGCGGGCAGAGACAAGATGGTGGCGAGGAGGACCTGGCGTGCAGTTGGAGAGTGTCGGGGCGCGTCAGGAGGAGGGGCATGGGGAAAAAGAGAGCCCTTCTTTCAGGCAGATGTGTGGCACAGCTGTGTGCCAGCCAGCGACAGGCCCGACTGGCCCCATGGCACACTGACGCACCCCGGTAGCCTGGCGACGGAGCCGCTGCATTATACCGCGCCTCCCCACCCCACCGCATCTTCCTTGGCACTACAGGAGAGCACTCGGCCAGCCTGTCAATCACTGTCACCGCGCGTTACACTTTTCCAGCGGACTGCAGTGCTGAGATGTTTTTCGGCCGGGGCTCATTGTCGCGCTGTTAAAAGAAGCAAAATACATTTTAAAAGAAAAAAACATTGATCCTGCGCAGAAACGGAGAACAAACGTGAAACAGGTAACATGAAAAGGACTGCTAATGGAATCAAGAGTGAGGACTGGCTTGTTTTTTGAACTTCAGCCTTAACATATTAATTTTATTTTTTCCCGCCACAATGTGCTCAGTCAATCAAGGAGCACGGCCTTTCAGGACAGCACGCCATCGTCGGCCATTCACCCCTAATCTTCTCAGCCCTTTCACGCCAAATCTATTGTCCGTTTTGCCCCCATTGTCAATTATTTTGAGATTGACAGCCGAACCCTGTGGTACTTTATCATCGGAGGCGCTGACATCCGAGGGGTACGCGATGCAAACGTTGCTCTTGCTCTTCCCCGGCTCTCTTTAAATCCAGTAAGCGTGTAAACCGACTAC
>NW_021629752.1:15063-117894 GCF_900700375.1 Denticeps clupeoides | reverse complement strand
GGATAATGAGTGAGTGTGTGTTCGTCCACAAACAGCTCCAATCCATGGTGGACCCTCCTGGAGGGCACATTGTACAGTATGGATCTGATGAAGGTCCATGCCTACATGAACAAGGTCGTGGCCCAGATGAACACACTTGAGGAGGTATAAGATGAGACAGATGCTGGCCCGTTTATTTACAGATTTCTCTTCTTTATGCTGTTAAATACCTTCATTCTACCAAACCAACTCCGCAGAGCATCAAGACCAACCTCACCAGGGAAAATGACTTCATGCGGGAAAGCGTGATGAGTTTAACCAATCAGCTGAAACGCTACGAGAACTACTCTGACATCATGGTCAGCATCAAAAAGGAGATATCCAGCTTGGCCCTTCAGCTGCTGCAGAAAGATTCGGCGTCCGAGACCAAAGCTCAGGTAACACCCACAAATACACACAGACCCCTGGTGAGGAACCTTTACTATCAGAACATATTAATTACTGCAGTAACGTCCAAGAAAAAGACCTGGGAAGTCACTCACAAGTAGGTGAAACTAGAACCTGTCCAGACGTGAACTCCACATCACTGATGATTTCAGGAAACTGAAAGCAAGAAGGTTAAGGATGCGGCAAAAACCCCGAACAAGAAGCCCCGGCCGCCAGACCACCACCAAAAAACGCCCAAGGAGAAGCCCGTCAAGGCCAAAAAGGAGTCGGTGAAGCCTGGAAGGCCGATCAAGCCGGACCCTACGGCAAAAACCAAGGCCTTGGGCCACCAGCCAGGTGTGGTCAGGAGCATTACCTACTACAAGTCCAACCCGGCAGAGAGCACAGAGGCTGGGAAAGGGGACCGAGGTAGGAACCGCTCTTTTAGACCCCATGTAGCTGTACGACTGTAGAGATGTGAATAGCAGAAGAAGCGTTTTTGAACATGGAGATGAAGGCATCTCCAGCTGAAGGGAAAGTGAGAGGCGAGGAGAGCAGGCGGAAGAGGGCGTGGCCCCCGGCCGCATTCGTTACGAGGATCCCTTTGATGTGCAGAGAAGGGATCTGCAAGTGGCTGATGCTCCAAAGGCCTGGACTGCCGTGTGTCTAATCTTCCTCCTCCTGGGATCTTCTCTCTCTCCCTCCCTTTCTTCGTTTCCATCCGCGTTTCTCCCTCTTTCTCTGCCTTGTCTTAGAGAGCGGCGCCAAAACTCACACGATCCACAGCATAGAGGACAAAGAGGCTTCTGAAGTCATCCTGGAGACCCTCAGGGTCACAACAGCCCTGCCAGCAGCAGCCAGAACCACTACCGTCACCACGACGTCCAGAAGTACGACCACACAGGCGTCCCGCATCAACTCCACAGCCAGGCCAGGTGAAGCTCCTGAGCCGGTGTCCACAATCAAACCTGGTCTCCAAAGTCCTCCTAACAAAACAGGTACGGTCACTTGAGAGGCTACACGTAATGTCCAATTGCTTGTGGACGCTGGATGAAACGCCCTCTTTTGCCCCAGTGAAAGCCGTGGAGTGTGAGGGCACCATAGCTTCGGTGGAGATTCCCGTGCGGCATCACAGTTACGGGAGGAACGAGGGCGCGTGGATGAAGGACCCGGTCGCCAAGGACTCCAAGATCTACGTCACAAACTACTACTACGGCAACAACCTGGTGGAGTTCCGCAGCCTGGAGGCCTTCAAGCAAGGTGGGCGTGGTGGACCTCTGGAGAATTTCCTCCAGCCTTTGTTTACTTTGCTTTAATGGGCTGTTCTTCCGATCAGATGGTCGGGGGATGAAATCTCCATCCCGATTGGCTGCCAGGCGCGTTCTGAATTAATGTGGTAACCCGAAGGGGCCAAACAAACGAACTCTGAGGCCAGCGGCGTGGCTCTGGACTGGCGAGGTTTATTTTAGCAACTAAAGGCACGAGGAGAAGACGTGAAGAATTAGCGGATGCCCTTTTCATTTGTTTTGGCGGGCCACCAGCGTGCGTGTTAACAGATGTGAGTTTCACATCACAGAGCTTCTCCTCTGTAACACGCGGGGACATAACGTCAATCATCTGACATCAAACAGAATGCTGATGGTGTCAACTGTGGATTCTTTTGAAAGAACCTTTTGAAAACATTTAGAACTCATGAGCAAATATCACACTTTTTCAATCTCAGGTGTGACGTACCTTCACTCAACAAGCAGATTTAAGATAAAAGAGAAGAACATGGTCTTCAAAGTGAAGGTGACGTGATTGTCATTGTGAGACACTGTGGCGCAGCACACGGTGACACGGTGACACGTGTCCTCTGTATTTAACATCACCCTTGGTGACAGTGGGCACCATAACAGGCGCCCAGGGAGCAGCGTGTGGGGACGGTAACGAGATCAAGGGGACCTCATTGTGGTCTGGTGGATGGGGATTAGTGGACCAGGTCGTAACATGTCCATCATTTGATCAATGTAGACATTCTAATCGTCCCTCATTAGGTCACATGCTAACTTGTACGTTTCGTTGTGTCCAGGCCGGTGGACCAACCTCTTTAAGCTGCCCTACAACTGGATCGGGACAGGACATGTTGTTTACAACGGAGCCTTCTACTACAATCGCGCCTTCACCAAGAACATCATCAAGTACGACCTGAAAATGCGCTACGTGGCGGCCTGGACTCTGCTCCATGATGTGGTCTACGAGGACACCACACCCTGGAAATGGCGGGGACACTCCGACATCGACTTTGCCGTGGACGAGAGTGGCCTTTGGGTGATCTACCCGTGTCTGGACGACGATTACTCCCAGCACGAGGTCATCGTCATAAGCAAGCTGGACCCTGCGGACCTCTCCACCAGGAAGGAGACCACGTGGAGGACGGGGCTGAGGCGCAACTCGTATGGCAACTGCTTCATCATCTGCGGCGTCCTGTACGCGATCGACGTGTACAACCAGAAGGAGGGTGAGGTGGCCTACGCCTACGACACGCACACCAACACCGAGGCCGCGCCCCGGCTGCCCTTCACCAACCAGCACGCCTTCACCACACAGATCGACTACAACCCCAAGGAGAAGGTGCTGTACGCCTGGGACAACGGCCACCAGGTCACCTACAACATCCACTTCGTAGGCCAGTAAGATGGAACCTCAGGCTGGATTGGTGGAAGAAGATGAACCTTTGGGGGGAAAAACTTTTATGACGTTGGAGACGTGGACAAGGAAAGATGGGTTCGTGTATTCACTTGCATAGAAGCCAGAAAGAACAAACGCAGAATGATTATTATTATAATCATGATATATGTTGGCTGCTTTTTGATAGAAGGAATCTCCATTTTGCATGTGTAAGTTTTTGTAAAAAAAATAAAATAAATAAAATTCCACGATTGTAAATAAATGGAATATAAAAAGAATAAGTATTTATGATTCAGTTCACAGCAACAGACAACGGAAAACAATCAAATCTTCGGTAGGCCAGAAGAAGTAAGACGTTCATTTGAATTGTTCTGAATGGTGTGAAGGTCCTGTTCCAAGCGGTTTCCTGCTTTACCGGCGTGATTCACGGCACGTGCCGATGGCCGGCAAACTGGCGACGGTGGGGAAATGTGAAGACATCACGTGCGCCTGAACTCTGCAGGAGAACGCCAGATGCGCGCCGATGTACAGGGTGGCCATTCATATGGATCCACCTTAATAAAATGGGAATGGTTGGTGATAATAACGTCCTGTTTGTGGCACATTAGTATATGTGAGCGGGCAAACTTTTCAAGATGGGTGGTGACCATAGGGGCCATTTTGAAGTCGGCCATCTTGGATCCAACTTTTGTTTTTTCAATAGGAAGAGGGTCATGTGACACATCAAATTTATTGGTAATTTCACAATTGGTTTTAACATAACTTTATTCTTTCATGAGTTATCTACAAGTTTCTGACCACTTATAAAATGTGTTCAATGTCACCAACCATTCCCATTTTATTATGGTGTATCCATATAAATGGCCCACCCTGAATATCACGTCACTCTGACTTCATACTTCATTAAATCATATTGCTGATGACATTTATCTGCCATTATATTCATTTGATATTCACCAGACTTTTTTTATCACATGCAGGGGACATTCTGTTGGAAGACTTAAGTACAGGGACAAACCTCTCTTCTCAATCATCACACCATCCACTTGCGATTCCATGTCATTCGTTTTATGGTTGTGGAACAGAACAAGATGCAGTCAAATGTAACTTTATTTATGCAAAATGTGCGAAGTATAACTTGTCTCCCTTTAACCAAAATTCATGTTTTATTCATGCTTTGCTGCATTATTCATGGTGCATCGTTTCATCCCTATAAATGAGCTCACCAGGATGTGATCTTCTGTTAGTGGCCCCTCTGATTTGGAGACATCCACTCCCTCCAAGAGGGCGGCCTATTATTTAAACTGAACAAATAATGTCTGCAAAGCCTTCTGGTGCTCCATGGTGCTCTTGTCTGAGGAACAGTGACGAGAACGATCGTCCAGCTCTGGAAAGTGATTACTTCTTAGTTCAATGACCTGGACTCACCTGTCAGGAACCACAAAGTGGATGATGGTGTTAACTCTGCACGGTTCTGTACTTCATTTCCAGGGACCCTGTTAATGAATCACATGTTTAACTTCAGTTCTGTTTGGTAAATGATGAAATTATTATTAGTGAAACGGCATGAATAATTTCCAGGTCCAGTCGCGCTACAACAAAACATAGCAGGCAAAAAAAAATTATAATAAAGATATATTGTACAGTCCCCCAGTTTATTCAGTGCACCGGTGTCAGGCCAAGAACGTGGATAAAAAGATCTGGCATGAAGCTCAAGTGAGGAACGGGGTAGGATGTCCGAGATGCAGGACTTCGCTTCGGCGAAAGTCCCGCTTTGTGAAATGCTCTGATCCACCCATCAGCCTGAGTAATTAAATGCACGTTGTCTGCCGCCATTTCTCCGAAGTCAAGCTCATTTTGGACACATGGCTCCTTGTGTGAAAGTGAAGTGCAGCACAGCACCCGGTGACACGGTGACACATGTCCTCTGTATTTAACCATCACCCTTGGTGACAGTGGGCACCATGACAGGCGCCCGTGGAGCAGCGTGTGGGGGCGGTGCCTCCATCAAGGGGACCTCGGTGGCACCTCAGCCTGTCAGGACGCACACACCACTCAAGACAAATGAGAGTTCTCCGAGTGTACGTACCTTCGGACAGTGGAAGAAAACCGGAGAACCTGGAGGTAACCCGCACAGGGAGAGTAAGTAAACTCCGCCCACACAAGGTCCTCGGAGGTGTGAGGCCGTGCCGATAGCTGCCGTAAAAATGCAGTCCCAGAGTTCAGGTTTAGACCTGGCATTTAGGAAGTTAATTTGCCATGGAAAGAAATAAACGAAAGAAATAGGTTTGGAATTATGAAAAAGTAAAAATTTTTTTTGCAGTGTAATTATCGCAGCACAACATGCAGTGAAATGCAACCATGTCGGGGGGTGTGGGGGTTCCTACTCGTCGCTGGATGGGATACGGTCAGTTTAGCTGCAGTTGTGGTGAATGGGTCGCAGATGTGGGGGTCACTGTCTCCTGTCCGCGCCCACCGTCCCGAGGACGCCGGTGAAACACCGGTCACGTCAGGGACGGTCACGCGTCGGTGTGCACCGAGAAGCGCTCTAGTTGTGCTCGTAAATGGAAGTGTTCTTTTGGAGATAACAACATGCAGACCCGGCGCCAGAACAAGCGCCGGCTTCATTGAAAGTCGGGACAACTGGAGACTGACCCTGGGTGTTGTGCTCTGCGATTAATCTCTAGTGGGAGAAGACAAGATCTCTTCAGATGATGGCCTTCATATTGCCTGTATTATAATATAACCTTTCACTTTATAAGTTGGAAATCTGTGTTTCTGCTATATCAGTCTTATCTAATGTGCTTTTTGCATATTCATGCTGCACCCTGGACATTTCATTAGGGTGCCGGTTCGAATCCCGGTCAGCCAGGCTGCCACTGAGGTCCCCTTGATGAAGGTCCCGTCCCCGCAACCTGCTCACCAAGGGTGGCGGTTAAATGCACTTCAGGATTAGTGCATGTGGGAGACGTGAGAGGAACGTTCTGTGCCGTGTTTCAGAGAACACAAGAGTGCTGCACACATGGTGAGGAGCACCGGGGATGATGAAAGCTCGGCCTCACACAGGATTTACTGGCCTCCTCCTCCTCCTCCTCCTCCTCAGGCCAGATGTTGTCAGACCTGCTCCCAATTTCACTTGTAAAAAGACAGGGAGCCGGAATAAAAGCAGATGATTCCCATTTTCCCCGCCGTCCGTACCAGACATTCTGACTGTTGCTGTCTGACGGAAATGACTGAAGTTTTGAAGGGAGCAGAAGATTTTTTTTTCTTCATATCTGAACCTTCACAGTGATGAGCCTGAATTATAGTCCATATCACACATCGTACATATCACACTCCGTCTTGGCCCCTCGGTGGTGGAATGAACCTCCAGCTCAGTCACTGAGCACCTTCACACGGCAGCTCAAGACCTTCCTCTTTAGAGAAGATTTAGATGAACTTGTAACCTTCTTCTCGTCTGACTTCTGTATAGAAACTAGAACAGACTGAATAAAAAGATTGTTTTCATAGTTGGGGGTCCTAGTGAAGTATCTTATATACATTTTTCCACGTTGTTCATCCCTAGTCGGCACATAAATAAGAGGGAATAATTTTCGCAATTTTTCCGCTTTCTGTTTGTGGCAGGTTGAAAGCGCAGAAGGTTGGAATGAAAACGTTCTGTCACGGGTTTCTCCAGGACCGTGACCGCGGAGCCCCGAACTGGAATTATGTTACATGAAACAAATATTGTTTTATGTACCTCCCAAGATCCTGGTCCACATGAGATCCACGCAAGGTGGAACAGAAGAAGCCGAGATATGAGATAAGATGAGATGGGATCCTCCCGGGTGGTTCCTTTGCTCCTGGGCTTTGTTGCATCTCCACACGTCACTCATGAGACCTCCAGAACAGAACAGCATGCTTGTCATGTCTAGATATATGGCGGATATAATAACTCTTTGATGTAATAATGATGATGTATGGTGTGTAGGCCTTTCAACTCGAACTTTTTACTCCTGACGACACTTCCTGGATTTAACCTGCTGCTTGTTCAGATTTACTTCCACTCAGTTCCCAGAGAAAAATGCAAGTCTTACGTTCATACCAAGGAGACTGGACATTGTCCTCAGCAGTGAACAACACACACACAGACGGACGGATGGACGGAGACCCAGGGGGATCGGTGACCGTATTCAACTCATCAGGTCGAACTGTGTCCTTCACACAGAGGTGGAAAAAACGGAATGAGACGGGGGAGACAGGACAGGCTGGACCAGCCTGGCAGACGTGGAGACAGCTGGTCCCCATCAGCCCCTGTCCGGCACGCAGACGGTCCCCGAGCGCAGCATCTGGACGTCTGGAACGTCTGGCAGGGCTCGAGAGCTGCCCGCACGAGGCCTAGTCTCTTAGTAAACATGCCAGAGCGCCACAACGCAATGCATTGTGGGTACCGGCTTTCAACCCATACAAACTCTGCTATTTGACACCGACATGAGCAGATTCTGCGCCCGAGGCGTCTTGTTATTTTACTGCTACGGCGACGGCCAGCCGAGAAAGGAACCCTGAACCCGGATCCCTGTCTCCCAGGCAACAGCTTAGAAGGGTGAAGCGTCAACAGACGGAAGGGCAGGAGAACATGTCAGGACGTCCCGTAACGTTGCTGAAAGCTCTTCAGCAGGTAAGAGTGCAATCTGGGTTCCTCTCACTCTCTGCTTGATGCGTTCTGAAGTTCTACAGTCGGCGTGGCGAGAGTCTGTTATCTGGATCTTTCTGTTGGTGCGTGAAGAACATTAAGCAACGTTCAAAAAGGGGTGGAGCCTGTAGGCATGAGTGACAGCTCCGTGTGTGGCTGTTTCAGACCGAAATTATCTAGAAATGATGCCAATTGCCGACAGGAAAATATCCCCCCTGGCCAGGCATTATAATGCCTGAAGACCTCCATCATGGTCCGACCACCCTTCATCACCATGAAGGTGACCAGGGCCCACCAGCCGCTAATTAGTAGCCAAATCTTTACATTTCTTTTGACTTCAAACCAACCCACAGGCATGCAGCACGTATCATGTGACTCTTCTAACTACTGGGTGAACAGGGGATTGTGGGTCCGAAGATCTGATGCAGCATTGCATGTTGCACACTGTTTATTTACACGCGCACACACACGGTGCGGATATTAAAGATGGCGTAATTGCGGCGTGCAACCTGGAGAAGATCTCGTTCCTTTGCTTGCGTTGGAACTACATTGGCCGTGACAGAAAGTGCCTTCAGTCATGCGATGGCCTGTAATAAACCATGTGAAAATAAACACGGGGCGCCTTGCCGTGATGGGAAATTAATGGCGCCGCGCTGGACCATCAGCCCATGTGTTCATGAACCCACCACGTAGCACCGAACAAACGTTTCCAGAGCAGCGTGTCTTCATGTGTGAATTGTCGTCTCCCAAAGTCTCAGCCCATGCCACACACTGGCATTCGAGCCTCGCTGGACAGGCCTCGGCAGAAGAATGTCCCTGAGCTGGCCAATGGCAGAGCAGGGCTTCAGAGGGCATCCCTCAGACCTTCACTGGATGTGTGTCAGCCAGCCAGTGGGTTATGTCCTCTCATAGGTACGGTTCCTAACCATCTACTGGACGATCTGGTGACACATTAAATAAGATCGAGGACATTTGAATTTGTTCATGTCTCCACAGTGCTGGGGATCCAGTGCACCCTCGTGCAGAGGTCATGCAGCAGTCGAACGTGGTCTCCAAGAATTCCGGAGACATCACACAGCAGCCTGAGCTGTGGCGAGGAGAGGGGGAGGACGTTGTCCCCCCTGGGGGAGCAGGAGATGAAGGACGATGGCAGGGAAGTGATGAGTGGACCGTGGAGAGGACGAGACAGAAGGAGACCCCCGTCCTGTTCTGGCAGTAGGGGAGGGCTCCTTCAGAAAGGACCTCGGAGGCCAAGTACTGCACCTGCAGACACCGGCCTCCAGAGACCAGGCCAGGACCTACCAGGTAGTGTTAATTACTCGCCTCCTCCATCTTCTCATGCTGCTTTTCTGGCAATCACCAAAAACCCTGATTCAGCTCTCCTGGTGACTTATGGCCATTTTCTACCACCTGCTTTTTCTGTACCCTCATTCTCCACTGCAGATTAAGTTCAAGAGGCTGCAATAACCTGGTAGTAAACGTTCAAATGTTTTTCAGGGTCCCCATAACAATGCATATTCCTGTTCTTCTAAACTGCCGCTGCAGAACAACATCAAGCCCATAATCACATACAGTACGTCTCAATGGGCTTGAGGGACCCTACAGTTGACACCCCAACACTTGACCCTTCTGCACACAAGGAAAAATAAAGAAAGGAAGAAACGTTGGGAAGGAGTGATAGAGAGAGGGACATCCTTCCAGGGTAGAGTGAGCCTGCAAGTGGTGTCTGTGCAGGGCTGATGATGGTTTGTCCAAGAAGAGAAAAAGTCCTACAGTTGTAGAGGTGGAGAAGTGCAAAGTGTAGTATAGAGCATCTGTCCATGTTTGGAGGTCCAGGACAGTGGACAGAGTAGGTTTTAGTCCAGTGTCATGGTGGACCCTTTGGTACAATTCATGTCGGGTTGTCTCGTCAAATGTGTCCTCGGCTTTTAACCATCACCCTTGGTGAGCAGTGGGCACCATGACAGGCGCCCGGGGAGCAGCGTGTGGGGACGGTGCTTTGCTCAGTGGCACCTACGGGGCCGCTTCCTTAACCGCTAGGCCACCCCACACACCTAGTTAGGACAGCCTAACTAGGTTAAAGACTGTCTGTGCTTAACAGGGGGACTGTGTGATAAAATGGACTTAAACAGATGTGTTTTCAGTTTAGATTTAAAGACCGAGACTGTGTCTGAATCCCGGACACTGACAGGCAAGCCGTTCCACAACTGCGGAGCTCTATAGGAGAAGGATCTGCTCCCAGCTGTGACCTTCTGTACTTTGGGTACCAGTAGTGACCCCGCACCCACTGATCGAAGGGGGCGTGGCGGGTCGTAAAGAACTAAAAGTTCACTCAGGTACTGCGGGGCGAGACCATTTAGAGCTTTATAGGTCAAAAGTAGGATTTTAATGTTTGTAAGAATTTTCTAGTTCTAGTTAGAACTCTGGCTGCCGTATTCTGTACTAGCTGGAGTTTCCTCATGCACCTACTAGAACATCCAGACAGTAATGTGCTGCAGTAATCTAACCTTGATGTAATAAACGTCCCCATCAAGCCATTTGCAACGCCTTTTTCAACGTATAATCTCATTTAATGCAGGACATTTTTCAGTATATATTTAATAATATATGAAACAGTATAACAATGTGTTTATTCAATATATGAAAACGGCAATAATTGCAGTATTTTCATTTATTGTCATATATCATGTTTTATATATTTATACATTGCTTACACATAAATTATATTATTATAGAATATATCAACGTATATTAATATGTACAATTCACAGTATATGAATACACACAAAGTATATTGTCACATAATATACTGAAAAATATAGATTTTTGTTGCGTATGGGACCTAGATAGAAAGTCTATCCAGAGTTATGATGTGGTCAGAATACATTGTCCGTTTATTTGATTTGCTTTTATGCTTTATTACTCTGCGTGTGTTGTTGCCTGTACAGCACTTTGGTCAACTAAACGTGCTCTATAAACGAATGAATTTACGTGACACGAGGCATCTGGGAGTTTTATAGTAAACCAATAAAATGTGACCTGAGTACAGTGACCTGGGAAAACCAGGAGATAGGCCCTCGTGGAATTTGAGGCTTGGTAGTCAGTGTGCTGGTGCTGCATCTGGAGGTGACGTGCCATTCCGGCCTCAAAGTGGGCCTGACCACACTGTTTACCGGGCTGGCAGCTTCAAAAGGCCCTTTGATCACTGGTCCAAAATGAGAAGCTGCGGCACACTTGCACACCAACTGACCCCTGCCAATCGAAACAGGCCATCGTTCCAGTGATGCATTAGGTCCCACCGCCGAGGGAACGTGCTGCTCCTCAGACCAACCATACCTTGTTCATGTTTTCCGTGGAGAAACTCCCAGGTGCGCAGTGGTCAGGAGCTCCAGAGATGGTCTGGGGAAATCCGTGTCCCTTTCCGCCCTCCACCTGTACCTGCCCTCGTCGTCCGATGCGGCGGAGAAGGAGCGGGAGGCAGCACAGGGGAGGTCCATCCGTGACCTCGCTGAAGACCGGTATGACCTTCACCGTTTTTCTTATGCTACGAAGGTGGAGCTTCTCTGTATTTTGTGGGGTAGGGATGCATGGCAGGGCAGGGGAACGTGTTTTTGCCAGCGCGGTGATCTTTAACAATGCAGTCGGGTGTCCGACGCCAACAAATGATGGCACCAGGTTCGTTGGTTGGCGGGTGTGGAGCCCTGGAGACCCAGGGCTGGTTGTGGTGACTGCATTTTAAATTTGAAGTATCTTTAAATGTTGATAGTACGAATTTAAGATGTTTTGTAGAATGTTCTATTGGCCTTGTACCATGACTCGTGCACGGCACTCGGCCGCGCCCAAACCGAGCTGATCTCACAGCCCTGTTACTGAGCGAAAAGGGCAGCTGCTGAGACTGAGGGCAAAATTTCATAACTCCCCAGGAATATGATCCCTCTGTCTCTGAGGGATTTGAGGGCCGATCGAATGGCCTCCAGGTGGTTCCCATCCCAGTCCAGGCAGATCATTAGCATCGGTCAGGGGGAGAAGGTTTCACTTGTAGGTTGGGCTTGTAGGTCAGCCTGATACTGGCCAGTAGTATAGAGACTATAGAGCCTCCCACTGTTGCCAGATACAGGATTTTTTTCAGCAAAAAAAAAAATGTGCACAAAATTCTGAATATGAATCACCCAATCTGGCAACAGCACAGCCTGATCTCGCCTAGCAAGGCACATTAAAGCACGGTTGTCAGATAACCGATCTGCTTTATTCATGCTGCCTGTATGTTAAAAGATAAGTTTGATTGACAGGACACGCATGTTAGATTTAGTTGAGTGGCAGCGGAACCTCTGCTCCAGCTGCACTGGAATGCAAGGTAAGCCTGCAGATACTGTGTCTCAGCGATATTCGGCCCTCGTCGCTGGAGCCCAAACGCAGGTGAGACGTTCCAGACGTTCTACACGTACGGGTTGGTTACAGCGTGGGTGAAGGTGCCGGCTCGCTACAAGCTCCAGCAGTAACCAGAACTCTCCACACAACAGGTGTCTGGGGAGGAGATCAGAAACGCAGAGCGACGCAGACGTTGCTGCAGACCAGGCGCAGCAAGATCAGACGGAGAACAGACCACGGGAGTACGGCCCAGAGACCCCAACACCACGGGTCTTCACATGGAGCCAAACGCTGGAGGACTCGGAGGGTGCCAAGAACAACACAGCAGACAAAAATGCACAACGAGAGCAGGACGAGAGCACGGACAAACCAAATAGGGGGGAAGAAGATCAAGAGGACTGCGCAAACCAAACAGAGAAGAACCATCTCAGTGAAGATGACCAGGGCTACACTGGACAAGCAGTAAACAAGGCAGAGCAATGCGCCGTTCTTCATGCTGTAGGCCCCGAGAATCCTTCTGCTAGTCTAGACCAGGGCAAGCGTGGATGTGGAATGGACTCAACGGCAGAAGGTGAGGGACGAGGGACCCAGGGATCAAAAATCCTCACCACAAGGGTCCACATTCTCACCTCGGCCCCATCATTCTTCTGGAGAGTCATGGACTTGACAGCCATCGCCTCAACTGCTATTCTGCCGTCGTCTCATGGACCCGGCTCTGTCTACAGGTCGACCTCCAGAGATGTCCCTCATGGAAGAACGAAGAACAGAGTTCACTCCAGTCTCCTGTATCCCCGGAAGGAGGCAGGGAAAGTTCTAGATCCCCGGCTGACAGTCAGGGGCACTGAGATCATCCCACTTCCCAAATCAAAAAAAAACCCAAGGCTCTGTATGGGGGTCCTAGGGGACCAGGAGTCCACAGAACGTCCAATTCCAGGCTGAAGATAACGGTCATTAAAATAAAAACCATTGAGCCAGTGGTTCTCCAACCTTCACTATTATTCCCCATATTTCTTTGTTAGGAAATCTATTTGAAAACATTGACTCTGGAGAAGATCTTCTGGCAAATGCTGTGGCATCATGTGGCACCGAACTAAATTTTCTGGGGCCGTGACTTTACGTGCGGGGTCAGTGCCATCCGATCCAATAAAGGCGCCCGGGGAGCAGCGTGTGGGGACGGTACCTTCATCAAGGGGACCTCAGTGGCACCTTGGCGGCTCCGGATTCCAACTGGCAACCTTCTGATTACGGGGCCGCTTCCTTACCTGCCAGAACACCACAGATCCTGCTGAGTTAAGGCTACTGTCTTGTCACGAGCGAGTAACAACTCTGCTCCTCAAACACATTATATACAATTAAATTTAACATTTTGGCCATGTTCTGCTTAGATCCTGAACGTAAGACGTTTTCTGCACGATTTCACTGAAGAGGTTCTCTGTGGTTAGAACGTTGAGCGGCCACTGGAGAACCGAATGACGGAACGTGGCAGTTCCAGTCGCTTTAGGCCGTTGTTGCTTGGAGACCAGTGGCGGCCCACTGGTGGATCTGAGGAATGCCTCGAATCGAGGAGATTGGAGATGGCTCCCAGCCTGCCGAGAAGCAAATATTTTTGTTTCTCGCCTGGAAAGGAGAAGGAGAGGACGTCCGGCGGCCGCTGATAAAGCGTGTAAACACACACGAGCACATCACAGGCGATTATCAGGCCGCCCGCCGCGCGGAGCTGGGAAAATACGGCCGTTCCTACATGGACATGAGAAGAAGAAGAAACGTCAGCATCACTGCAGACATCGGGATGGAGCCGTGCATCGTTTCTGGGAAGTTGCCCTTTGACCTCTCCTCTGCCATCCTCACTGGACCACCAGCAATCCTCCAGCACGGTTGCAGTGGGAAGCACAGGGTGGACTAGACGCCATGTTTTCTGGTTGGGACGGTGGGCCTGATGTCCTCGGTTTATTGGAGGGCAGAGCATTGGTAAGAAGTGCAGGCATGAATGGTAATATTTCAGGTTATGGTTGTCTGCATGAAACGTGGCATAACTATAGGGTGGTAGTGGCCTAGCGGGTAACACACTCGCCTATGAACCAGAAGACCCGGGTTCAAACCCCACTTAGTACCATCGTGTCCCTGAGCAGGACACTTAACCCTGAGTGTCTCCAGGGGGGGACTGTCCCTGTAACTACTGACTATGAACCAGAAGACCCAGGTTCAATCCCCACTTACTACCACGGTGTCCCTGAGCAAGACACGTAACCCTGAGTGTCTCCAGGGGGGGACTGTCCCTGTAACTACTGACTATGAACCAGAAGACCCAGGTTCAATCCCCACTTACTACCACGGTGTCCCTGAGCAAGACACGTAACCCTGAGTGTCTCCAGGGGGGGACTGTCCCTGTAAATACTGGTTGTAAGTCTCTGTGGAGAAGCTGTAAATGTAATATGTATTTGTGCCACATCCAGAGTTTGCGTGAGAAAACAAATGAGGTGATTATGGTTTTATTTCCACAAGGAAACTCACAAAACAAGGACCATCACAGATTTCTTCTTTAAAATATTCTGATTTGTTCTGAAATGTGCTGCTGACTTCAGAAGAAACCATTTGAATTCCTATCCGCTTTCCAGCAGGGGAGGGGTGTTAAATCAGGAGGAATGCTTTTAAAGTCGCCAGAAGGGGGGAGGCGGGTGAGCAAACAGAGGATCCAAACTGCTTATGAGCATCACTTTTAACAACTTCCTGTCTGTCATATTCATATCCGAATCTCTGAAATGAAATGTTTCTTATTCAACTGCATATTAAATCAGGTTAAATCACCGCTGGCGCATGTTTCATGTTTAAGGAACTTCAGAAGTCTAATTCTGGTGGCATGAAAATACCTTTATTTGGTGCAACAGCAATAAAGTGGAATCTGATTTTATCATTTTTATTTGTGAGCATTTCGCATTATTACATATTACAACATGTCAGGTAAAATGACACAAGTCATCATTAGACCACATTCTGGGGTTTTAATAAAAACCAGCAGGGTCATTTAAAAGAATGTTTCTTTTTATATCAGTATGCATTTATGTTTCTGTGCAACGTGTGGAGCAGGATAACAGGCAGTAAGAGTGGAGCGCTGGGTGGATCTATAGCGCCACCTGTGGTTCAGAGAGGGACCTCTTCTTTAAAAAAATCTCCTTGTTGTCCTGTGTCCTTAAAGGCCGTTTATGCATTTTCGGTTGAGGACATTTCACAGAATTACGGTTGATCCGAAAACCTTCAACCCCAACTTGACCCACACCAGCCAAAAGTTGCGTGTTTTTTTTTTTATCGATTCTGGTCTCGCATATTCCTGATTTCACCATATTTACCTGCTACAGTAAACTGTACCCAGATGAGGTACAAGTGGCTCATCCTTAAACCAGCTGGAAAGGATATTACTATCATTAATATCATGAGAGAAATAAGAATAATTTAAACATATATATAGAACTTGTCATTTTAGAAGTCCATATTGGAAATATAAGATTCCGGTAAGAATCCTTTGCACAGCTGACATTTGTTTTGGATTTTTTGTTAAATTCCAAACACATTCACGTTCGAGCATTTTATTTTAATCTTGACAATGGTGACTAAAACATTACCTCCTGCATTTATTCTGAAATAATATATATATTTGTCTGGGAGTAGTTGAGAAAGGTAGCGTAGGGCGCTTGTGAAGGATTGGGACGCCGCCTCGACTCCTGGGAGGCGGGGCCAGTGACGTGGCAGCGTTGGAACGCGGAAGCGGCTGCCGATGGGAAGTGAAGAAGCCACGTCCCGCCGTCCGTCTCCCCGGGGACAGTTTTCGCGTCGAACCGCTCCTCCTGGCCGCGAACACGCCGCCGAGGTGGACATCCTTCCAGAATCCGCGATTCTGCCGGTCACACGACGATCAACGCAGTCGATTAATCGACGTTTCTGCTCCTCTCCCGCCTGCCGGTTTTAGTGAATTCGCGAAATAGGAATCAGGCAGAAGTTAGTACCAGGCGCGAAGTGGAAATGTAATTTATTGTTATTTGGGGTTGGCGGGCACTTTATTTCCTTCATGTTCTAGTTTCCTGTACAGTTCTGTTAGAAGTGGAGACAGCGGTGGCCTAGCAGTGGTGGCCTAGCGGTTAAGGAAGCGGCCCCGTAATCAGAAGGTTGCCGGTTCGAATCCCGATCCGCCAAGGTACCACTGAGGTGCCACTGAGCAAAGCACCGTCCCCACACACTGCTCCCCGGGCGCCGGTCATGGCTGCCCACTGCTCACTCAGGGTGATGGGTTAAATGCAGAGGACAAATTTCACTGTGTGCACTGTGTGCTGTGCATCACATGTGACAATCACTTCACTTTATAGCGGTTAAGGAAGCGGCCCCGTAATCAGAAGGTGCTGCCATGGTGCTCCCCGGGCGCCTGTCACCAAAGGTGATGGTTAAATACAGGGGACACGTTTCACAATGACAATCACGTCACTTTAGAGTAATGAATCTGCTGGAGGTAAAGGAGCAGTGAAGGTAGGCCCGGTTCTCTGCTGGAGGTGGCCACGCCCGCTCTCTCCAGGTGCGGGCGGAGGTGCTGAAGGTTCTCACGTCCCTCAAGAGCGGCGACCCCTGGACCGGAACGGGGTGGACCTGAAGAACATCTACAGGGGGGTTCGAGAAGCCCTCAGACGACCGCTTTGGCTGAAGCAGTGTTGCGCGTCGCCATGGCAACAATGGTGTGACTGTATGTGCTGAAGCGTCTGTTTGGACCACGTCCCTGCGTGAGGAGAACGGTTGTGGTCATTAATCCTGCCTTCTTTCCGAGGCCTGTGCGGTCGGAGGTGTAGGTCCCATCGTCCACGTCCTCACTGCGAGGACGAGCGTCTGAGGGGCCGGGGCGGGGCCGTCTTCAACTCTCCACCCTGGGAGACGATGCACGAATCTGACGAGCGGGATTTTTAAATGAACGTTCTGTATTTAATCCGGGTTTGGATGGAACGTGCCGTCAGGAGGGCGTGGCTCTATACCGAGTAGTACTGAGGCCGCCAGGGAGGGCGGAGCCGCCGTGAAGTGCCTGGTGCAATAAAAACCATCAACGCTCGCCTGCCTAATTACGGCAGAAGACGGCTTTATTAGGATAAACTAGAATAAATTGTATTTATTAAAAAAACAAAAAAAACACCTCAAGCATTCAAAATAGCAACTTTAATCAAACCCGGAGGAATCAGAGGTCCTCTACAGACCTGTCGACTGATGATTGACCGGCGCCAAATCGAACCGAAGAGAGGAGACGTTCTACCGCAGTGGCAGCCGAGAATTAAAATAATCACGGAGCAGAAGGACGATTAAAAAGTGCGGGAAGGAGGACGAGTCCTCGTTTAAAAAATACTGAACTGTCCCCGGTACAAAGACCATTTTTACAGGATGTTGCTCCGACCTCCTGGGAACCACAGGCCGGATGTGAGGAGGGCGGGGCTTAAAGGACCCAACGTCGTCCCGAGGCATGCAGCGTTCCTGATAAATACTCGTCATTCCGTTTTTCCAAATGGGGTCGTTTCACTCACACACACACACACACACACAGTCCTGGTGACGGTGTGTAAAATACTGGCTCCGCCTCTGGGACCCGCCGATGCTCGTGTACAGCTCTTCATATATCAACAGTTGACTTGCAGAAGCGGCGCGAGGAGGAAACGCTCCCGCCGCACTCTTGTGCAGGTTGTCATGAGAAGAACAGGAACGTTCTGCGGGGCGCGGAACCGGCCCGGTGGGCGTCGGCCCCTCGCTCAGCTCCAGTGGTCGGTCGCTCCTGAGATGGACGGCCGGGCGATGCCCTTGGGGGCCGGCTTCGATCCAAACCACGACATCTGAGGGCCGAGAGGACACGGGGGAACCTTTTAACACGCAACGTTCTTTTACCAAAACCCACAAAAGTCAAATTTACCAAAGTAAAATAATAGAAACTTTTGAGCCGTTTCTTCCCCCAAGTTCCGGTTCACCAACGTCTCTCCACCCACCTTGTACTCCAGCGTCTGCTTCAGCAGGTCCTCCTCTTCGCGGGTGAAGCGCAGCAGCACGGACACGGCTCTGATCAGCTGGTACGCCTGCAGCGCGGTGACAAACCGTCAAAAAAAACTACCCACCGGAGGGTGACCGTCCCACCTGCCACACTTCAGGTGGCACGGGAAGTGACATCAGCGTTTCGCTCTTTACCTCGGCTTCTCTAGAAGACATGAACTTCAGCACCACGTGTTTGAGGTACTCGAAGTTGATCTCGCGCGTGTCCGTCAGGTCGGCGCTGTTGATGACCGTGGTGTTCTGCGTGACGGGGCCGGGGCCCGGGGCGGTGGCCGCGGTGTCCTGGTTGGGTCTGTCGTCCTGCCGCTCGCCTCGGTTCTCCTGCGGCCTGCAGTCCGCCTCCGATTCCGGCTTCAGCTTCTACGAACCAGAAGACCCGGGTTCAAACCCCACTTACTACCATCGTGTCCCTGAGCAGGACACTTAACCCTGAGTGTCTCCAGGGGGAGACTGTCCCTGTAACTACTGATTGTAAGTCGCTCTGGATAAGGACGTCTGGTGAAAGCGGTAAATGAGAATGTTGCGGCGAGAACTTTGCCGGACGGACTGGGGCCTGCAGGGGGTCCACTCACCAGTTCCTTCTGCAACGTCCTCTTCAGCTCCGCCAGTCTCTGCTGCAGCTGCTTTATAGTCTGGTAACGCACACAGATACAAACAAAACTTGTTTTATTACATTTACATTTACAGCATTTATCAGACGCCCTTATCCAGAGCGACTTGCAATCAGTAGTTACAGGGACAGTCCCCCCCTGGAGCAATTTAGGGTTTAGTGTCTTGCTCAGGGACACAATGGTAGTAAGTGGGATTCAAACCCGGGTCTTCTGGATCATAGGCGAGTGTGTTACCCACTAGGCTACTACCACCCTGCCGTATTACACGCAAACGTCACAAAAACATTTTTTACATCCGGCGTGTCCATATCTGATCTTCATACCTGTACAAGTGAACTTCAATAAATCAACAACTGCTCCGTTTAGCAGCGATCCATGCAGGAATTTTACACACACACACACACACACACACACCTTGTTCTTGTCACTCAGCTGCAGCTCCAGGTCCCTGTTGACCTTCTGCAGGTGATCAAGGTCGTCGACGGTCACCGCGCCGTTCTGCTCCTCGTCACACACCTCAGAGGTCTGGAGCTGCTCGCTCAAGCTCTCCAGCTCCCCCTCCAGGTCCAACACCTGCAGTACAACACAGGGGACCCACTACGTCACATCACAACATTTACAGCAATTAAGGACATTGACGAGGATTAAAAGAAAAAGAGACAAACTAGTATACATTTCCAGCATTTACCAGACGTCCTTATCCAGAGCGACTTACAACCAGTAGTTACAGGGACAGTCCCCCCCTGGACACACTCAGGGTTAAGTGTCCTGCTCAGGGACACGATGGTAGTAAGTGGGGTTTGAACCTGGGTCTTCTGGTTCATAGGCGAATGTGTTACCCGCTAGCTAATATATATTGGGTGGTAACCCTGAGTGTCTCCAGGGGGGGACTGTCCCTGTAACTACTGATTGTAAGTCGCTCTGGATAAGGGCGTCTGGTAAATGATTGACATTAAATGCTTTAATGTCAATCACACCCGTTCGGCTCATACGGGGCCGAATCATACGAACTATGAGCAACGTTATTCGAGGGAAATCTCCCAGCAGGCAGTGCGGCGTGTGAACCTGACCCTCGACTGGCAGGAGTCCAGCTGCTCGGTCTGGGAGACGACCTCCTGGCGGAGAGAGGACATCACCTGCTCCCGGTCCGCGGCGTCGGCTTTCAACTGGTCCACATCGCCACGTGCTGCCTGCAGCACTAGGAAACACACACATACACACACACACACAGTGTTTACACACAACACTGTACGAGCACACGTTTATTTCCGAAGACACACCACAGGTCAGGTCCACACCTTCTTTCAGGACCTGGATCTCCGTGTGTTTTGCCTGCAGCTGATCAGAAAGCTTGGACGCGTCCTCCTGCAGAACCTGCTGGGTGGTGAACATCTCGCCCACCTACCAGAAGACGAAATGGTCTTTGCTGATTGAGACGCTGTTTGTTATGCGTGTGATATTTAACGATTTTGTCACATTTTATTTGTCTTTTTTGAAAACTCGATCGATCAATAAACCCAGACCTGTATCTGGAGCTCCTCCTTCTGTCTGCGGGTGTCTTCCAGGGCTTTGGCGATCTCCACACTCACAGTCTGCCTGCTGCTCAGCTCCGCCTGGCGGGGGGAGGGAGCGCAATACGGAAAGTCAACTTCCAGCCGGCGGACGAAGCAGCGGGCGGATTGAACGTGTGAGTGTGTGTGAGCGAGTGTGTGTGTGTGTGTGAGAGAGAGAGAGTGTGTGTGTGTGGTGAGAGAGTGTATGTGAGTGTGTGTTTGTGAGAGTGTATGTGTGTGTGTGAGAGAGTGTGTGTGTGTGTGTGTTGTGTTTGTGAGAGGTGTGTGTGAGTGTGTGTTTGTGAGCGTGTGTGTGGTGTGTTGTGAGAGTGTATGTGATCGGTGTATGTGAGTGTGTGAGAGCGTGCGTGTGTGTGTGTGAGAGAGAGAGTGGTGGTGTGGTGTGGTGTGTGTGTTTGTGAGAGTGTATGTGAGTGTGTGAGAGAGTGTATGTGTGTGTGAGAGAGTGTATGTGTGTGTGTGAGAGAGTGTGTGTGAGTGTGTGTTTGTGAGAGTGTGTGTGAGTGTGTGTTTGTGAGAGTGTGTGTGAGTGTGTGTTTGTGAGAGTGTGTGTGAGTGTGTTTGTGAGAGTGTGTGTGAGTGTGTGTGTTGTGAGAGTGTATGTGAGTGTGTGAGAGAGTGCGTGTGTGTGTGTGAGAGAGAGAGTGTGTGTGTGTGTGAGTGTGTGTGAGAGAGTGTATGTGAGTGTGTGTTTGTGAGAGTCTATGTGAGTGTGTGTTTGTGAGAGTGTATGTGAGTGTGTGTTTGTGAGAGTGTGTGTGAGTGTGTGTTTGTGAGAGTGTGTGTGAGTGTGTGTTTGTGAGAGTGTGTGTGAGTGTGTTTGTGAGAGTGTATGTGAGTGTGTGAGAGAGTGCGTGTGTGTGTGTGTGAGAGAGAGAGTGTGTGTGTGTGTGAGTGAGAGAGTGTATGTGAGTGTGTGTGAGAGTGTATGTGAGTGTGTGAGAGAGTGTATGTGTGTGTGTGAGAGAGTGTATGTGTGTTTGTGAGAGTATGTGTGAGTGTGTGTTTGTGAGAGTGTGTGTGAGTGTGTGTTTGTGAGAGTGTGTGTGAGTGTGTGTTTGTGAGAGTGTGTGTGAGTGTGTTGTGAGAGTGTGTGAGTGTGTGTGTTTGTGAGAGTGTATGTGAGTGTGTGAGAGAGTGCGTGTGTGTGTGTGAGAGAGTGTATGTGAGTGTGTGTTTGTGAGAGTGTATGTGAGTGTGTGAGAGAGTGTATGTGTGTGTGTGAGAGAGTGTATGTGTGTGTGTGAGAGAGTGTATGTGTGTGTGTGTTTGTGAGAGTGTGTGTGAGTGTGTGTTTGTGAGAGTGTGTGTGAGTGTGTGTGTTTGTGAGAGTGTGTGTGAGTGTGTTGTGAGAGTGTGTGTGAGTGTGTTTGTGAGAGTGTGTGTGAGTGTGTGTTTGTGAGAGTGTATGTGAGTGTGTGTTTGTGAGAGTGTATGTGAGTGTGTGTTTGTGAGAGTGTATGTGAGTGTGTGTTTGTGAGAGTGTATGTGAGTGTGTGAGAGAGTGCGTGTGTGTGTGTGTTTGTGAGAGTGTGTGTGAGTGTGTGTTTGTGAGAGGGTGTGTGAGTGTGGTTGGGAGAGTGTGTGGGAGTGTGGTGTTGTGTGAGAGTGTGGGAGTGTGTGTTTGTGAGAGTGTATGTGAGTGTGTGTTTGTGAGAGGGAGTGAGGTGGTGTTTGTGAGAGTGTATGTGAGTGTGTGAGAGAGTGCGTGTGTGTGTGTTTGTGAGAGTGTATGTGAGTGTGTGAGAGAGTGCGTGTGTGTGTGTGAGAGAGTGTGTGTGTGAGTGTGTGAGAGAGTGTGAGTGTGTGAGAGAGTGTGAGTGTGTGAGAGAGTGTGAGTGTGTGTTTGTGAGAGTGTGTGTGAGAGTGTTTGAGAGTGTGTATGTGAGTGTGTGTTTGTGAGAGTGTATGTGAGTGTGTGTATGTGAGTGTGTGTATGTGAGTGTGTGATGTGAGTGTGTGAGTGTGTGTATGTGAGAGTGTGTATGTGAGTGTGTGTATGTGAGTGTGTGAGAGTGTGTGTATGTGTGAGTGTGTGTTTGTGAGAGTGTGTGTGAGTGTGTTTGTGAGAGTGTGTGTGAGTGTGTGTGTGTGAGAGGTGTGTGAGTGTTTGTGAGAGTGGAGTGGGAGGGTGTTGTTTGTGAGAGTGTATGTGAGTGGTGGAGAGAGGTGCGTGTGTTGTGTGATGAGAGAGAGGGGTGTGGGGTGTGTGAGGTGTGTGAGAGAGTGTATGTGAGTGTGTGTGTTTGTGAGAGTGTGTGTGAGTGTGTGTGTTGTGAGAGTGTATGTGGTGTGTGTTTGTGAGAGTGTGTGTGAGTGTGTGTGTTGTGAGAGTGTGTGTGAGTGTGTGTTTGTGAGAGTGTGTGTGAGTGTGTTTGTGAGAGTGTATGTGAGGTTTGTGAGTGTGTGAGAGAGTGCGTGTGTGTGTGTGAGAGAGAGAGAGTGTGTGTGTGTGTGTGAGAGAGTGTATGTGAGTGTGTGTTTGTGAGAGTGTATGTGAGTGTGTGAGAGAGTGTATGTGTGTGTGTGAGAGAGTGTATGTGTGTTTGTGAGAGTATGTGTGTGTGTGTGTTTGTGAGAGTGTGTGTGAGTGTGTGTTTGTGAGAGTGTGTGTGAGTGTGTGTTTGTGAGAGTGTGTGTGAGTGTGTTTGTGAGAGTGTGTGTGAGTGTGTGTTTGTGAGAGTGTATGTGAGTGTGTGAGAGAGTGCGTGTGTGTGAGAGAGTGTATGTGAGTGTGTGTTTGTGAGAGTGTATGTGAGTGTGTGAGAGAGTGTATGTGTGTGTGTGAGAGAGTGTATGTGTGTGTGTGAGAGAGTGTATGTGTGTGTGTGTTTGTGAGAGTGTGTGTGAGTGTGTGTTTGTGAGAGTGTGTGTGAGTGTGTTGTGAGAGTGTGTGTGAGTGTGTGTTTGTGAGAGTGTGTGTGAGTGTGTTGTGAGAGTGTGTGTGAGTGTGTGTTTGTGAGAGTGTATGTGAGTGTGTGTTTGTGAGAGTGTATGTGAGTGTGTGAGAGAGTGTATGTGTGTGTGTGTGAGAGAGTGTATGTGTGTGTGTGTGTGTGAGAGTGTGTGTGTGTGTGTGTGAGAGTGTGTGTGAGTGTGTGTTTGTGAGAGTGTGTGTGAGTGTGTGTTTGTGAGAGTGTGTGTGAGTGTGTGTTTGTGAGAGTGTATGTGAGTGTGTGTTTGTGAGAGTGTATGTGAGTGTGTGTTTGTGAGAGTGTATGTGAGTGTGTGAGAGAGTGCGTGTGTGTGTGTGTTGTGAGAGTGTATGTGAGTGTGTGAGAGAGTGCGTGTGTGTGTGTGAGAGAGTGTGTGTGTGAGTGTGTGAGAGAGTGTGAGTGTGTGAGAGAGTGTGAGTGTGTGAGAGAGTGTGAGTGTGTGTTTGTGAGAGTGTGTGTGAGAGTGTTTGAGAGTGTGTATGTGAGTGTGTGTTTGTGAGAGTGTATGTGAGTGTGTGTATGTGAGTGTGTGTATGTGAGTGTGTGTATGTGAGTGTGTGAGTGTGTGTATGTGAGAGTGTGTATGTGAGTGTGTGTATGTGAGTGTGTGAGAGTGTGTGTATGTGAGTGTGTGAGAGTGTGTGTATGTGAGTGTGTGTATGTGAGTGTGTGAGTGTGTGTATGTGAGAGTGTGTATGTGAGTGTGTGTATGTGAGTGTGTGAGAGTGTGTGTATGTGAGTGTGTGAGAGTGTGTGTATGTGAGTGTGTGAGAGTGTGTGTATGTGAGTGTGTGAGAGTGTGTGTATGTGAGTGTGTGAGAGTGTGTGTATGTGAGTGTGTGAGAGTGTGTGTATGTGAGTGTGTGAGAGTGTGTGTATGTGAGTGTGTGAGAGTGTGTGTGTGTGTGTTATACCCTGGCCTGCTCCAGCTCCTGAGCGATTGTGTGCAATCGCACTTCTGCGTCCTCTTGTCTCTGCAGCAGCTCAGTCTTCTCGTCCTCCAGCTCGGTCTGCAGGGGAGGACACGACGGGGTGAGACTCCCACAGACGCAGATTTACGTTTACAGCCTTCACCTGACGCCCTTGTCCAGAGTAGTGACAGGGACAGTCCCCCTGGGGACACTCGGGGTGTCTCCAGGTCATTTGTTAATTATTCATGACCTTTGACATCACAAGGCTTCCCGAAGAGTGAGTCTCTCTCTCTCTCTGTCTGGATATAGAAACCCAGCTGGGGTTGTAATAGGGTGTTAGTAGCCTCGGGTAGACCCGGGTTCGAATCCCACTTACTACCATTGTGTCCCTGAGCAAGACACTTAACCCTGAGTGTCTCCGGGGGGGGACTGTCCCTGTAACTACTGATTGTAAGTCGCTCTGGATAAGGGCGTCTGGTAAATGCGGTAAATGTAAAGTTGTCCATATGCTCCATAACAGTAATAACGATGAAGAACCGAGGTGAGCTCCAGAGGAGGAACAGGATCTTCTCGATGCGGCCCCACCCGAGGACGACTGCTCAGGAACACAGGGGACGGCTGCACATGATTTGGCTTCTTATTTGAAACCAAGTTCACTTTACGTGTTTGTTCTCGGCTGTGCAGTTGCTCCGGATAAAACGTAATTCCGGCAATAACGCGATGACAGAGTCAGGAAATCGGACCGATCCAGACCACGACGTTTCCCCACTCACAAGGGCCGCCTGCGACGCGGCGTTTTCCGCGTCCCGCTGTCTCCGGAGGACGCCGAGCTGCTCCTCCAGCTGGCCACAGCGCTCCAGGCCCCTCTGCCGCTGCGAGCCCACCTGCTGCTGCAGCCGCTCCCTCTCCTCCACCCAGCCCTCCTGCTGCAGGGTACAGACGGGGGGCAAAGGTCACGCTAGAAACCACAAAATGGTGACTTGTTTCAGTTTAAAGCGAAGTGATTGTCACAGCACAGTGATGACACGGTGACACGTGTCCTCTGTATTTAACCGTCACCCTTGGTGACAGTGGGCACCATGACAGGCGCCCGGGGAGCAGCGTGTGGGGACGGGACCGAGATCAAGGGGACCTCAGGGATTCGAACAGACAACCGTTCGATTACGTGGCCGCGTCCTTGACCGCTAGGCCACCGCTGCCCCATTGAAACTTCACGCGTCATACAGGGATGGACGAACGGGCAACGATTACATTTGGTCAGAGGTGCTCCCTACGGTGGCCGAGACGTGCGAATCAAATGAACCTTTTATCAACGTGCGACACTTTCACCAATTCACCAAAAAAAAAAAATGTGTACAAACACACGAAACACCTTCGCTGCTTGTAAACTTGTTTTGGTGATTTTGCTCATCTGAGTTGTGTGGGAACGGTGGCGCTACGTACCAGGGTCTGTACGTGCGCTTCGCTGTCCGCCAGCTGCCGCTCGGCGCTCCTCAGTTTCCGCGTGAACTCGTCCACCTGCTGCTCCAGGGACGAGATCTGTGGGGAGACGGGAGTAACTCTCCACACATTCACCACCACCGGGACATCTAACGCTTCAGGGGTCTTCAAATGGACCAGCAGCGTCATGATGGACACACAATGTCCACCATGACACTGGACGAAAACCTACTCTGCCCTGTCCAGGACCTACAAGCATGGACAGATGCTCTATACTACACTTTGGACTTGTCCACCTCTACAACTGTAGGACTTTTTCTCTTATTGGACAAATCATCCAATAACCAAACAAAAGGAAAAGAACAAAATATACATTACATACATACATACATAGATACTACACCAAAAAAAAAACCCTACACCCCAACCCCTAAACCCCTAAACCCCCTATCCTTTCCAGTTTAACGAAATAAAGAACATCTCGTATCCAGTGAATTGGGCTGGGAGGTTTAGAGGACGTCCAGTTCGTCGTGATTAATCTTCTCGCCAGCGAGGTTGAAAAGGCCATCGCGTCCCTCTGATGAGCAGACAACGAAGGAGGTGAGGAGGAAACCCCAAACTATGCCCCAAGTGGGTTGGGCTCTACTGTTTCCCCCAAAAATTCAGATTTTGTGCTTCATAAGAAATCAATGTTGCTGTTGTCCTTGTGTCTACTGCTGCGCTCCATTTCTATCAAAAGCAGGTGACGTCCCCGAGCAACAGGCCTCAGCTCACTGTACTTTTACTCCACCCACCTGCGCGTCTGTCCTCTCCCTGTAGGCCTTGCTGGAGTCGTCTTTGTGTCTGAGGAGCATCTGGAGCTCGGCCACGCTGCCGTTCAGTCTGGATGTCTGATAGGGCGAAGAGGCGCGTCGATTAACGCGCCACAACCCCAGCAGGACGTGCCGGAGATGAAGGTGACACCTACCTGGGCCTCCAAAGAGCTGACGGTGTCGGCGTGAGAGCTCCTCTCCTGCAGGAGCTCCACCCGAACCTCCTCCAGCCTCTGCTCCACAGAGGATTTCTGACACACATAGAAAGGCTTTAATCAGACAGGCTGGTAGTAGCCTAGCGGGTAACACACTCGCCTATGAACCAGAAGACCCAGGTTCAAATCCCACTTACTACCATCATGTCCCTGAGCAGGACACTTAACCCTGAGTGTCTCCAGGGGGGGGACTGTCCCTGTAACTACAGACTAAGTCGCTCTGGATAAGGGCGTCTGGTAAATGCCGTAAATGTAAATGGAGTGTGTGTGAGTGTGTGTGTGTGTGAGACACGGTGACATGTGCCCTCTGCATTTAACCATCACCCTGGTGAGCAGCCACCTTGGTGGTTCGGGGACTCGAACTGGCAACCTTACGATTACGGGTCCGTTTCCTTTCCCGCTAGGACACCAATGGCCTCCAGGAGCGCGAGTGTCCTTCACACCGCAACCAACCACAGTGCTGCCAAAGGTCCTTCTGGGATTCCGTGTCCCATCCACCAGTCCCTGCTGCACTAATGTGTGGGTATGTGTGGGTGTGGTCTAACCTCCTTCAGCAGCTCCTGCAGGTGCTCGTCCTGCGACAGGTTCCCCTCCAGTCGTCTCTCCAGAGAAGAAACCTTCTCCTGCAGCTCGGACAGCACACACTCCCTCTCCTCCTCCCTCACCGCCGCCTGCCGTGAAGAGGAACGTACATGACAATGCCGCGTGCGTGTGTGTGTGTGTGTGTGTGAGAGAATCGAAGAGAAAGACGCACACCTTTTGTTTGTGTTGTTCATGCTCCAACTGGAGCTCCTCATGCTCTGTTTGCAGGGAGTTCAGAGAGGATTCCAGGTCCTGGGCTTTTTTCTGCGACTAAACATACACACTTCAGCACACCACAGACCACAAATCTCATGAGTTTTGTCGCTACGTTTATGTTATGGAGATATGACCATCAACCTGCTGTATCCGCTGGACTTTGATCACAGTGGCTTATGGTTCTAACAGTTTGAACTTTGAGACATCAGATATGGCTCTTGTGCAGCTTCAGGGATCTTCGGTAGTCCAACTGACCTGCTGAAAGTCCTCAGACACCTGCTGGATGAGCTCCTGAAGGTCCCGGCTCCTGGCCTCCAGCTCGCCGACCTTCTGCTCAGACTGGTCCCTTACACGCAGCAGATCCTGCCTGCCGGCACAGCAAGGCGGTGACACACCCACACACATACACTCAATACCCAGGAGTGGAGAAGGTGGAGAACCTCACCTCTCAGCCTGCAGCTGCTCATTGATCCTGCAGTTTTCCTGATGCTCTCCATCGAGCCTGTGCAGCTTGGCCTGGGCTTCAGCCAGCGAGCTCCTGGCCGTCTGGAGCTGCCCTTCCTTCTGCTGGAGCTCACGCTCTCGCTGGCCCAGCTGCTCCTCTCTCCTTAACAGCTGCAGGAAATATCAAGTCCAGTTGTGGACAACATCCCTGCACACTGGCCAACACTTCAATTCACGATTCAGTTCATGTGCAGACTACAGACAAAACCACTTCTACCAAAACCTGCAATACCACGCCTGACCACTAGGTCTCAGTGTGACTGCTATGTACAGATAGGACTGGGAAAATAGGAGAACAAGTGATCCACACCCCACAAGATCACTTATATAGATCTATTATTATGGCCCGGCGATATGATAACAGATCCCATAATGCAGTGCGCACTTTCCTGGCAAACTGAGCTTCAATGGCGCTTCCGTGGGGGTTCCACAGGACTCCATGCGGGGTCCTCTTTTATTGTCATTATACCAACTTCCTCTTGTAACTGAGCTATTTTTCGAAAACCTTTCATTTCTATGCAGATGACGGTCAAGTGTAACATGCGGTGCTCTATCCAACCTCTTCTCCACTGTCTGACTGATGTCAAGAGGTGGATGACCTTAAATGGTGGCCTGCCGGTTAAGGAAGCGGCCCTGTAATCAGAAGGTTGCCAGTTCGAATCCCGATCTGAGCAAAGCACCGTCCCCACACACTGCTCCCCGGGCGCCTGTCATGGCTGCCCACTGCTCACTCAGGTGTCAATCTCTGTTTTAAAATTCTTATATTTGGTTTTAAATGACTGAATGGCTCGGCTCCAGCCCATTTGTCAGACTTACACCTACTCCTACACCTACACTCCACCCCGTTCTCTCAGGTTTGTTGCCTTTGCAGTGGGCGCCTCACGAATGACCCGCCAATCAGCGTCAGGCAGGCGCCGTCAATCACTGGCTTTTAACCCGACCTTTTGTTTAAATTGCTGCATGTTCTCTCTTTATTTTTACTGAACCTTCTGTTCCTGTGGGTCCTGTCCCTTGTAAATTAAAAATTTAATTTTAACGTACAGCACTTCGGTCAGCTCCATTGTTGTTTTAAAGTGCTTTATAAATAAACACAGTATGGTATGATTGATTATTGTAACTTGGGTTCGAGGGGCTCACCATGTGTTTGACTTTTGCAAGCTCCTGCTGCTGGAAGCCCTCCAGCTCGTCCAGATCGTCCCTCTTCTGGAACAAACTCAAGCTCTGCTCCGTCATTTCAGCGAGCCGCGCAGACAGAGACGCCTTCTCCTGAGGAGGGAGAAGCAGCAGCTTCTACCAAATACACATAACGCTAAAATGCGCCGTGGTGCTGCTGCCGTAGATGAAGTTACCTGTTCCAGCGAGGCCATTTTCTCCATCCACTCCTACACACACGAAAGAAACTTCAGCGTTACGACGGAGTGGCACAAGCCCGACCTACCGGCAGATGCTGCAGACCCCGTCCACGCCTCACCTGGTCTTTCTTGTCCAGGGCTAAGGCCATGCCCTCAGCCATCTTGGCTCTGTTAGACTGGTAGGCCTCGTTCTGTTCCTGCAGCTTCCTCATGGATGCTGGGTAGAGACGGCACGTGTAAGACCGCTCCACCGCACCATTTACATTTACAGCATTTACCAGAGGCCCTTATCCAGACAGGGACAGTCCCCCCACCCTGGAGACACTCAGGGTTAAGTGTCCTGCTCAGGGACACGATGGTAGTAAGTGGGGTTTGAACCTGGGTCTTCTGGTTCGTAGGCGAGTGTGTAAGACACTAGGCCACTACCACCCTGTCTCGGCATTTATAACCGACACCCAACGTTCCAGGCTGTATAAAAACATGATGTTCCACAGGAGATAAAGGGGTAACTGAACAGAGAACAAAACGACTCCAACCCTGGAGAGATCCTACAGGAGCGTCGTGGTGGACCGTATTTTAAGCTCCATCGGATTACGAACAGCTTGTTAGAAAAGGTAACAAGTAGTGACACGGGCTGATACCCCCACACATTAAGCCAATACTCCGTCAGTAACTATCACCAGCTCTGTCCAGGAAACAGGGATGGGATTCGTTCGGCTTCAACCCTCCTGTTAAGCTGGGCGTCGTTTCTGACCCCATTTTCACCTCAGAAATGCGCCATGTCTACCGGAGCTTTTCCAGAAGATGATGCAAGTCCAAAATGAAGGTCAGTGTTTTAACAACTTGAGTATTCACTATGGATCATGTGTTTTTTTATTATTTAAGACAACAGGAGAGTTCGTCTGCACTCCACTCTTCCGTGGCGGAGCAGCCACGCAGAACTCGGCCCATCCCTGTAAAATGGTGCCATGGCAGGGTGCGAGTTGTGGGCGGGATGGAAGGAGGAGGGAGGGGGGGCGGGGTAAATGCAAATGAGATCGAGGGAGCGAGGGGGGGGGGGGGACGGGAGGTGGAAACGGGAGGAGGTACGTACAATCCTGATGCTTTTCTAACGCAACCTCAAGCTTGTCCTTGGTCTTCTGCAGTAGCCGAAGCTGTTCTGCGTAGTCTAAGGGTGGGGAAGGGAGGGTGGAGTGTCAGGGTGGGCCCATACCACACACACACACACACAAAACACACACACACACACACACACACACAAAGTGAAAGTTGACACGAAAGGAGGAAGGACAAACACAGGAGAAAACAAAGGGACACATGAATTGAGTAGATAAATAAATGGAGGGGAGTAACAATGACGTTTTATTTTTTAAGAGGCTGCATTTTCCTGAACCCGTTCAGAGCACAGTGATGGACGTTTCTGTCCTTTAAAATAATAGAAGTGTGGATTTCACTTGGACCAATCAGCAGCCAGGAGGGGGTGGAGGGGGCGTGGCTGTTCTGTTACCTGAGAGTTTGGCCTCCAGCTTGCGAATCTGATCGTTCCTCCGCAGGATCTGTGAGGAGAGATCATCTCCTCTCGAGCTGCTGCCATCTGAGGCCTACACACACACACACACACACACACAGAGAGACTCATTTATAAAACCAAACTAACCGACTAGTCAAAGTAAATTAATCAATTATCAAAACAATTGCCCTAATCAGTACAAACACACAGTGTTGTCAGATGAATGAATCAATTCATCATCATCATAATCACTGTAGGCGACTAATCGAACATAATCGGAAGTGTCCACTAGGCTACTAGCGCCCTAAATACGAACAGTTATGGTTGGAGTGGTAGAAGCCTAGCAGCTAACTCACCTACGAACCAGCAGGCCCGGGTTCAAACCCCACCTACTACCACCGTGGGCCCTGGGTGTGTCCAGGGGGACTGTCCCCGTCTGGGTAAGGCCGTAAATGGAAGTAATCGATACTGAAGAAGCCTTACTGAGGGAAATCGACGCGAGAGGAAATGATTATGCGGCATTAATACGAAGAGGTGATTTTACGTAAGCGATTCAGAACCAAGCTGCTGGTACGAGCCTCCAGTCCAACAGCAGGTTCAATAATTCAGATACCACAGGTAACCGGAACCTTGCAGCCTGCCGGAGGTCGGATCCACTTTCCTGACGGGCCGAATCTTCTCGTATATGAATTATTTGAGAAGTGTGTGCGCGCGTGTTTGTGCTGGTGAGAAGGTGTGTTCTTGTTGGTACGGTAAACTGAGCGCCGAGGTTCTGGTTACTCTGGTTTCGTGACATCCTCGCTCAGACCAGGATCGGGCTTTTCCTCCAGATATTCCTGGTTTATACACCGTACACGATAACCAGCGTAAAACCAGAGTAAATATTACCACAACGCCGGTACTGTTATCTGCGGTGCAACGTCCGTATTTATCAGTCTGTGCTTACGGATATGCCGACATTGCGGTATTATGGGGGACCTTCTTCTGCTCGTGGATTTGTGTGGGTGTCACGGGTGGCGAGACTCACGAAATCGTCCCCCGAATCCGCGCCCACGGACGTGATGGACTCCTTGCTCATGGAGCGCGGCATCCGTCCGCCGGTGCGGGGAGTGCTGGTGCTGGTGGTGCTGGCCGCTTCTTCTGCGATCTTCTTCTTCAGCTTGGCGAACATCTCTCAGCAGCAGCGTGCCGGGGTCGGCCCGGGCCGAGGTCCAGCTTAAAGTCCCTCCGTCCTGCCCTCGAAGTCCCCCCGTCCTGCCATCGTCCCCGTCACCTTCATCAGAACAGAATCACCTGGTGCGGACTGCGCGGACATTACACCTTATCTACGTCATTACACAGCAACAAAACACGCTGGTGACGTCACGTTCATCAGGAGGAGGAGGAGAGATGTCGTCATCATCATCATCACAACAACACAGACAGAGAGACAGACAGACAGGTGACCTTATCGTCACGTCACCCATCAGCGGACTTGGTGCAACGTCACCAGGCGGTGGAGGCGTTACCGTCAACCGACAAGAACCGAGCCCGCCTCGGCGCTGCCGCGGAGCTAATCAGGCTAATCGGCGGCGGAGGCTAGTGGCGTGGCCCCTACCGTGAGAGCTCCGGGGCGGGCGAGAGTGGCGCCGTCCGCGGCCCTCCGACGCGCTACGACCGCGCAGAACTCTCCCACGGTCCCGGCGGACCCGCGTGTCCGCGCTTCGTTGCCTTTTCCGCGGCCAAGCGCGGCACTTCACCAACTTCCGCACGTCACCTCCGCGTTCACAGCCGACTGGTGACGTAGCAGGAACCGCGGTGACGTGGCGGCCTGCGGGATGCTGATTGGTCAGTGGGGGCGGGGGCGGGGCTGAAGCCTGAATGGGCGAAATCAGAGCGTCTATCTATCTATCTATCTATCTATCTATCTATCTATCTATCTATCTATCTATCTATCTATCTATCTATCTATATATATATATATATATACAGGACAGGACATAATTTCGTTGATATTCGAAAAGAAATAAATCAAAAGTGACTGGCAGAAGTGGAATGTAACAACATACCATTTCATATACAATAATATACAATATGAAATAGCTACTGCAGACTATAAAATGTTTGTTCGAAGCATTTTCTAACGTTTTCTTGTAATTTTTATCTCAGTTGCCAGTGGTGGGATACACTTCCCAACATTATTCCAACACTCGATCTTGTGCCATGTTGCAGGGGAGATAAATAAAGAAATAAGGAACCACTGTGACCAGCCTGACACATGCCGATTGGCAAATCAGACGCCAGTGCGTCGGCCCCGCCCTCCTGTGCGATTGGTCCAGGTTCCCGTCACTCAGCGCACCGGCCCCGCCCCCCAGTGCGATTGGCCCGCCGGCCCGTCACTCAGCGCGCCGGTCCCCGTCACGGGAGGTGGAATCGGACCAAACACCTTGCAGAGGCGCCGCGGCCATTCAGAAAAGAGAGGTCGGCCTCCGCAGACATGGTGGAGTAGGACGCGTCTCCGGCGCACTCGGGAGTATCTTTTCTTTTTACACCACCGTCGCTAATCTTTTTATTTCCTGGAACGCGGAGGAGGAGAGCCCTTGATGGAGAGCTGAGGCGGACATGCGCCGCCTGCCCTGCATGATGTTCGCATCCCCGGCGCTGCAGCTCATCCTGTTCATCGCGCCGCGCGTCATCTCCACCGATGTCCCCTTCCCCGGGCCGACGGACAGCTTCCAAGGTGAGGCCACCTGAGAACCTCTGCACGCATGGATGGATGGATGGATGGATGGATGGAGGCGTTAACCACAGCTCTGCACCTCTCAGCAAGGTGCACGGTGTTATACTGTGCCTTCACATCATATTTCATTCTAATATTTTCATTCCAAATAGATCTTATTAGAACATGTTTTTTTAATCATGACTGCCCTGGCCCTCCGGGCAATAAAATGAAAGTAAAAATGGTAGGCAGGACTTGTGTGGCATCATGACACCCCAGCGCAGAAAATTGCCCGGTTGACCCAAGCTCTCTCTCCAGCCGAATCAGGAGGATGGAAGCCTGAAGGACCGGGCTTGGTCACCCTGGGTGCCCTCTGACCTGTGAAGGGCATTAGGGCCGGCCTGTGGTGCTGATCGTAAACGGTGACCCCAGACTCTCCCCGGAAAGATCTCCTCCTAACCCCGTTTGCACAGATTTATGTTTTTGTCGGTCAGTCTGGGGAGGGGGTTCTTAAGCTGCTTAGAGCTCATGGATTATGGGTAATGCTGTTGTAATGGAGGATTATGGGTTGTGTAGTCTTCCTAAAAAGGCTGGCCTGCTGAGATGCAGGTGACCTCAGCGCGTGGACTGGTTCCAGTATAACGTTTTTTGTTTTCAACATAAACTCACTGAACTCCGAACCGTCCCGACGATTTATGCACAGGAACTCCATCAAGCCTCCATCAAGCCTCCATCAAGCCGCTGAGCTGATTTTTCACCAGAAGACACTAATCTTGTTAAACCAGATTGAAAAAAAAAAACAACAAAAGAGGGATCTGGGGCTGTGCGGTTTTCACCACGGTAAAATGTGTTGGATTTGAGTATATTTCTGACATTGTTTTACTGACGTGATCATGCCTCATGAATAACTGAATATATGTTGGAACCTGGAACAATGGAACCCTGTAATATTTAATCTATTTACCACCCAGTTTTGGAGTGACTTACAATCAGTAGTTACAGGGACAGTCCCCCCGTGGAGACACTCAGGGTTAATTGTCTTGCTCAGGGACACTATGGTAGTAAGTGGGATTTGAACCTGGGTCTTCTGGGTAGCCTAGCGGGTAACACACTCGCCTATGAACCAGAAGTCCCAGGTTCAAATCCCACTTACTACCATCGTGTTCCTGAGCAGGACACTTAACCCTAAATTGCTCCAGGGAGACTGTCCCTGTAACTACTGATTGTATGATGAGGATGGATGAGGGCGTCTGGTAAACGCCGTAAATGTTAAATGTAAAGTGGCCAAAAGCTCCGTACTTGTGAGCAGCGGCTATTTCAATATGTAGACCGCAGAAGCCCCGCCCCCTGCCGTAAATGCAGAAGGGATGTGTGGATTTAGTTCCATCACCCTCCATCTACACCGTTTATTACTGCGCTTAAACGTCTTACATCTGATGGACATTTTTAACCTACATTGATAACCTACATCTGTGGCGCGTAATCTGGGTCCTTTTACAGAACTCCCGTGTAACTGCAGCGGCGAGGGCGTCCAGGACCCCGAGGACTGTGACCCGGCCACCGGCCAGTGCTCCTGCCTGCCGGGCTACGCCGGCCTGCAGTGTGAGGAGTGCGAGGAGGCGCACTTCACCAACGGCACCAGCGGCTGCCTGCCCTGCGGCTGCGACTCCTTTGGGGCGGAGCACCAGTTCTGTGACAGGTGAGGGGCGATAGAACAGATCTTTTAACAATACACGGAACACGGCCATTATTATATAGCGGGGGCGGGACACAGCAAGGAGACATTCCTACCGATAATCACAGATGAAAAGTTCGAATCCCGATCTGCCAAGGCGCCACCGAGGTCCCCTTGATGAAGGTCCCGTCCCCACACGCTGGTCCCCGGGCGCCTGTCATGGTGCCCACTGCTCACCAAGGGTGACGGTTAAATACAGAGGACGCGGGTGCCGTGCTGCAGTATCTCACAATGACAATCACGTCACTTTCAAGAGAATCATGGTAATCATGCAAACATGGAACTCTGGTCAATCGTACAAGATTATGAAATGCGGTTTTTGTTGCAATCTTGATAAAATTGAAACTCTATAATATTTCGCGAATAAATCGCACATTTGGTGCATCATTACATCCCTATTATATAGCTTATAAAAGGCTTCTGTCTTAATATACGTAACAAGTTAATACATTTCTGTAGCTTTTTAATTCCATTCTTACATGAACTGATTCAGGTTGAAGAAGATTCTAGAAACGTGATAATTGGCACAATATCATAGTCCTAACGGTGCAATAACAGCGCCAGTCTGAAACAGGAGCTGCTGCTGATATCCAAACGCTGGTAAATGAAGTCAGCGCCATAAACACAGAGAGTCAACATGCGGAGGTCACGGGGTCACCTGACGCCTCGGGCTACCTGGACACACACACTCACAGTCCAGTACTGCAGTCACATGGTTTGATCCTGATCTCGGCACCTTCAGGCCTTGCTATGAAGATTTCCCCCGGCATACTGAGCGTGGGCGTGGCTGCTTCCGGTGGGGGCGGGGACTCGCCATGGGGGTTAAGGGTCGTGAAATCGAGGTGTCGAGGTGAAGATGCTGATTGCCACGGGGCACGTGGGGCCTGGTCGGGTTTCAGCGAGAGGGGAAAGGGCGGTGAGAGACCAGTCGTGCTTTCGGGGGGGTTTCATTTCAGGGGTTGCATGTGGTTGCAAGCTTGTTCCTTAATGACAAGGACATTGTCCCGAAAATTCTTAATATACATCAAAACAATACATTTTGCACAATAAAACACACAATCTGATAATGCATTCCAAAATGAGGCAAGAGTTGGTCTAATTTTAACAAGCTTTCATGCACCGGGGGTCTGGATATGACGGCGATCTTCAGGGGATTAAGCCATCAGAGCCTCCACCGACCTCCTCCGTACATGAGCAGCTGTTTGAAAGTGAGACATGACCCGGGGACCTCAGTTTCTAATGACGTCAGGGTTGTTGTTCACTGTTTATATTTGAATAAATGTTTTGAAATGCAACATTAATAATAAATGTTAATAGAAAGGCATTAGACATAAATGATTGTTCTACAAACCAGGTCTATAGTTACATCAAATGTTTACAATTACAAATGTTATTTAATTGAATCTTGACAATCGAGGCCTTGAATGGAATCTTTGTATTGTTCTCCTTCAAAGTGATTGTAACCTTTTTCAAAAGAAAACGACTGTGACTGAGTTGATAAAACACTGAAAACTGACATTTACTTATTCACTGTCGGTTTGTATTGCAGTAGAACAATAATGTCAGTTTTGTACCTTCCGTCACTGCAGTGAAATTAGACATTTTGTTCTGAAAAGTTACTCGTGGTGACAGGCAGCCATCTTGGAAGAGAACAATTAAAACATTTCTTCTGCTCATTTTAGCCCATGTAGAAAATTTATGGCATGCATCGTGATGAATCGACATCGAGGCACTGATAATCGCAATCGAATCGAATCGCTGATTAGTATGTAGCTTCCAGGAAACCTGATGCAAGCTCGTTCACGTCAACATGCCAACGAACAGGGACTAGGGGACAATGATGTCACCATGGTGACACATTACGGATGAGAGGCTGGGAGAAATATGGACTTCTGCTGAATTCTGCCTGGTTGGAAAGGAGAAGGACATTTTTTTTTGTCTGTGGCATATTCTTGACATAACGACATGTGAACAAAATGCATATGTGTTACCACTGTAAATGTATTTTAATATTTCATTTTGCAAAGAAAGCAGAATTCCTACAGAGTGGTGAATCGCCGTGACCCTCTTTTCAGACCCGCTCTCTCCCCCAAGTAGCAAATCTGATTAGCCAGACCTCAGACCCTCACTGTAGTGTGTAGTTTTACAGCCAAGCATAGCGTGGTAATAGATGATTTGTCCGGTGTTCAGGACGTTGGTGGTTGAGCTGGGCGTTCGTGGTAATAGATGATTTGTCCGGTGTTCAGGACGTGGTGGTTGAGCTGGGCGTTCGTGGTAATAGATGATTTGTCCGGTGTTCAGGACGTGGTGGTTGAGCTGGGCGTTCGTGGTAATAGATGATTTGTCCGGTGTTCAGGACGTGGTGGTTGAGCTGGGCGTTCGTGGTAATAGATTATTTGTCCGGTGTTCAGGACGTTGGTGGTTGAGCTGGTAATAGATGATTTGTCCGGTGTTCAGGACGTTGATGGTTGAGCTGGTAATAGATGATTTGTCCGGTGTTCAGGACATTGGAGGTTGAGCTGGTAATAGACGATTTGTCCGGTGTTCAGGACGTTGGTGGTTCAGCTGGGCGTTCGTGGTAATAGATGATTTGTCCGGTGTTCAGGACGTTGGTGGTTGAGCTGGTAATAGATGATTTGTCCGGTGTTCCAGATGTTGGTGGTTGAGCTGGTAATAGATGATTTGTCCGGTGTTCAGGACATTGGAGGTTGAGCTGGTAATAGACGATTTGTCCGGTGTTCAGGACGTTGATGGTTGAGCTGGTAATAGATGATTTGTCCGGTGTTCAGGACATTGGAGGTTGAGCTGGTAATAGACGATTTGTCCGGTGTTCAGGACGTTGGTGGTTCAGCTGGGCGTTCGTGGTAATAGATGATTTGTCCGGTGTTCAGGACGTGGTGGTTGAGCTGGGCGTTCGTGGTAATAGATGATTTGTCCGGTGTTCAGGACGTTGGTGGTTGAGCTGGTAATAGATGATTTGTCCGGTGTTCCAGATGTTGGTGGTTGAGCTGGTAATAGATGATTTGTCCGGTGTTCAGGACATTGGAGGTTGAGCTGGTAATAGACGATTTGTCCGGTGTTCAGGACGTTGATGGTTGAGCTGGTAATAGATGATTTGTCCGGTGTTCAGGACGTGGTGGTTGAGCTGGGCGTTCGTGGTAATAGATGATTTGTCCGGTGTTCAGGACGTGGTGGTTGAGCTGGGCGTTCGTGGTAATAGATGATTTGTCCGGTGTTCAGGACGTTGGTGGTTGAGCTGGTAATAGATGATTTGTCCGGTGTTCCAGATGTTGGTGGTTGAGCTGGTAATAGATGATTTGTCCGGTGTTCAGGACATTGGAGGTTGAGCTGGTAATAGACGATTTGTCCGGTGTTCAGGACATTGGAGGTTGAGCTGGTAATAGACGATTTGTCCGGTGTTCAGGACGTTGATGGTTGAGCTGGTAATAGATGATTTGTCCGGTGTTCAGGACATTGGAGGTTGAGCTGGTAATAGACGATTTGTCCGGTGTTCAGGACATTGGAGGTTGAGCTGGTAATAGACGATTTGTCCGGTGTTCAGGACGTTGGTGGTTCAGCTGGGCGTTCGTGGTAATAGATGATTTGTCCGGTGTTCAGGACGTTGGTGGTTCAGCTGGGCGTTCGTGGTAATAGATGATTTGTGGTTGTGGTTGAGCTGGTAATAGACGATTTGTCCGGTGTTCAGGACGTTGGTAATAGATGATTTGTGATTGAGCTGGGCGTTCGTGGTAATAGATGATTTGTCCGGTGTTCAGGACGTTGGTGGTTGAGCTGGTAATAGATGATTTGTCCGGTGTTCCAGATGTTGGTGGTTGAGCTGGTAATAGATGATTTGTCGGGTGTTCAGGACATTGGAGGTTGAGCTGGTAATAGACGATTTGTCCGGTGTTCAGGACATTGGAGGTTGAGCTGGTAATAGACGATTTGTCCGGTGTTCAGGACGTTGATGGTTGAGCTGGTAATAGATGATTTGTCCGGTGTTCAGGACATTGGAGGTTGAGCTGGTAATAGACGATTTGTCCGGTGTTCAGGACATTGGAGGTTGAGCTGGTAATAGACGATTTGTCCGGTGTTCAGGACGTTGGTGGTTCAGCTGGGCGTTCGTGGTAATAGATGATTTGTCCGGTGTTCAGGACGTTGGTAATAGATGATTTGTGATTGAGCTGGGCGTTCGTGGTAATAGATGATTTGTCCGGTGTTCAGGACGTTGGTGGTTCAGCTGGGCGTTCGTGGTAATAGATGATTTGTGGTTGTGGTTGAGCTGGTAATAGATGATTTGTCCGGTGTTCAGGACGTTGGTGGTTGAGCTGGTAATAGATGATTTGTCCGGTGTTCAGGACGTTGGTGGTTGAGCTGGGCGTTTGTGGTAATAGATGATTTGCCCGGTGTTCAGGACGTTGATGGTTGAGCTGGTAATAGATGATTTGTCCGGTGTTCAGGACGTTGGTGGTTGAGCTGGGCGTTTGTGGTAATAGATGATTTGCCCGGTGTTCAGGACGTTGATGGTTGAGCTGGTAATAGATGATTTGTCTGGTGTTCAGGACGTGGTGGTTGAGCTGGTAATAGATGATTTGTCCGGTGTTCAGGACGTTGGTGGTTGAGCTGGGCGTTCGTGGTAATAGATGATTTGTCAGGTGTTCAGGACGATTGGTGTTAGAAATAACTCACATGAAAAGCTGAAACCTACCAAATGATGTTTATTGCATTGAAATGAATTAGTTTCACTGAAAAAAGATTTATCATTTAATCAAGACAGAAAGGTCAAATTTTGGTATTTTTGCCGGTACAGAAACGGAACAAATTTCCTGCAAATATAAAAGGTAGCTCAGATTTGTTGATGTTGCCTCTCCCGCACACCCCCATACTGGATGGAACCCCAGACCATGATTTTTCCACCACCAAACCGCAGTGTTTTCTGGGTGAAGCTCTGATCCATGCGAGCTCCAGTAGGTCTCCTGCAATATTTGCACCGACTGTGGTGTAATTCAACAGAAGATTCATCTGAAAAATCCACCTTCTGCCACTTTTCCATCCTTTTAGCAGGCCGTGGGCCTTGGCAAATGCCACATGGTTTTTCACGGTTGTTAGTGGTGGCTTCTGGCCACTTATTCCACCATGGAGACCATTTCGAGACTGTTCTGGTTGACACCGGGACTTCAGGTGACCAGGTCTCGTGGAGCTCTGCTGCAGTGGGAAATGGGCTGGCCTTGGATTTTCGAGCCAACATACGGTCCTCTCGTCTTGCAGTTACCTTGCGGGGTCTTCCTGGGCTTGTCAAAAACGTCCCCAGTCTCTTCAAATCTTTTTTTTTTTTAATCCTCTGTACTTGACGCTGAGACACATTGAAGGTGTCTGCCACATCAGCAGTGGATCTGGTCTTCAGCCTCTTGATAATCAACACTTTAGTCTCAGGGTGAACGTGAGGCATGTTTGCAGAGGTCTAGTTGCAGTTGATGTGAAGCTCTAGTGGGGTTCTGGGCTTCTTTTTACACACACCTGAGACCTCATTGATCCATTATTAGTCACAGTGAAGCTCATATGACAAGGACACAACACATATGTCTTAAAAAAAATTGACTAGAAAAAGTTTTAGGTTATTATACATATAAGATTATCTTAAATATAAGTATAAACCAATGTGAAAATATGAAGCCATTCAGGGCTATGGTTTATTAATTTATTATAATGTAATCTGGAGGTATTAAAAATCACTCTTTAATGAAGTGTGTGGGTGGAATGCTGATGGATCTGTACATCCACGGCCTCGACCGTCTTTGCCAGTTCAACTCAACACGCCTGATACGAGTATTCCATCCGTGGCCGTCGAGAAGCGCGGCAGTAGTTCCTGAAGCTTTGGTTGCCGCGGCGACCGCAGGCGGCATCGCCATGGCAGCGGAGGAGGGCCCGGCCGTTGTGTAACACTGACCTAGTTAGCATGCAGCCGGCCCGCCCCCGGGACGGTGAAAGATTCATGAGGCTCCCCGCCTCGCCAGGAGGGCGTTGTGTAATGCTCGTTCTCGTCTCGCGTGGACTCGCCATTCGTTCAGCCTGCGTGCGTCCCCAACACAGAGTGCAAATGCAGCGCTGTCATGAATATAAGACTCCCGGCCCGCCGGTCTACTCAACATCTAGTCGTGGGAGGATGGATTTTACCCTTTTAGATCTAATCTGTAGCACGAACAAGTGACAGGTAGACGCAACTTGACATGTAGGACGGTCCTGCACGATCATGTGAATTAGGGGCAGGAGTTGCAGGATGACGGAGGAGGAGCCGTGCTTGTTACTACGGTTTTTCCGTGTGACGAAGGATTATTATTTTGTGAAATTCGTTCCATCACGGAATCCTGCAGCCGCCGCTCGCCGCCTCCTCGTGTTTGTGAGTGAAAGCCTGGGAGGGTTGTATGTCACCGTCCTGTCCCATCATGCCTCACTTCCCAGACTGTCGTCATGGCAACACGGGTCCATGGGTCCATGCACACGCACGTACATGCTAACCACAAAATGGTCACCAGTTGTTGTTGCCCGTGCATGCAGACACGCACGCACACACACACACACACACACACACACACACACGCGCAGTTTATTCAGTGTTGATGTTTGATTGTAGCTGCTGCACGTTCCTTTTTGATGAAGAGCCCCGGAAACACACACACACACACACACACCAACACACACACACCCAGACTGTATATTCAGATTGGGGGCCGTATCGATTAGTGGAAGCTCTACGTCCTCCGGGGATAAAGAACGCGCCCGCCACGCCTTTTCTAATTGATGCTCAGTTCCGCTGCCACGGCAGGATCAGTACGGCATGAAAACCGTCGGTCACCTTCTACAGTTGTGCTATTGTGTAAAAAAGGTGCGTCTGTGTAAAGCAGACCCCACACCGCCTGCGTTCAGATTTACCACAAAAACGTGTTACCGTGAAACCAACACTATACAGCATGGATGGAGCCGCAAAGTGTTGCGCATAACGCGTCACGTTACAATTTCTACATGTTCGTAAGGAAATAAAGTCGCTCCCTCCCCATCTGCCTTCATGCCAAAAGCAGGGAAATGTCGGAACAGAGGACATTGCTATAAGAATGGAGATGTGAAACGAGGTGGGATGTTTCTGGTGGAAGCTGCAGCGGTCGTATAGGTCCTGTCCCTTTTTAAAGACCCGGGGTGTCGTCATTCCCTCGGTTATCCATCATTCGCGGCGGCGGGTGGGGGTGGGACGGGGCTTTTTATGGTACGGGGGGCGCGGTGTGTACACCGCCTCGCGGCCTGGACCTTCACTTCACCTCAAAATGCCAGCTGGACATTCGTGTCTTTAATCTTTAACATCCAAATGAACGTACCATTTCAAACAGCAACGTTCATTTACGGCGTTTACCAGGCGCCCTTATCCAGAGCGACTTACAGTCAGTAGTTACAGGGACAGTCCCCCCCTGGAGACACTCAGGGTTAAGTGTCTTGCTCAGGGACACGATGGTAGTAAGTGGGATTTGAACCTGGGTCTTCTGGTTCATAGTCAGTATTTACAGGGACAGTCCCCCCCTGGAGACACTCAGGGTTAAGTGTCCTGCTCAGGGACACCATGGTAGTAAGTGGGGTTTGAACCTGGGTCTTCTGGTTCATAGTCAGTATTTACAGGGACAGTCCCCCCCTGGAGACACTCAGGGTTAAATGTCCTGCTCAGGGACACCATGGTAGTAAGTGGGGTTTGAACCTGGGTCTTCTGGTTCATAGTCAGTATTTACAGGGACAGTCCCCCCCTGGAGACACTCAGGGTTAAGTGTCCTGCTCAGGGACACCATGGTAGTAAGTGGGGTTTGAACCCGGGTCTTCTGGTTCACAGTCAGTATTTACAGGGACAGTCCCCCCCTGGAGACACTCAGGGTTAAGTGTCTTGCTCAGGGACACGATGGTAGTAAGTGGGATTTGAACCTGGGTCTTCTGGTTCATAGTCAGTATTTACAGGGACAGTCCCCCCCTGGAGACACTCAGGGTTAAGTGTCCTGCTCAGGGACACGATGGTAGTAAGTGGGGTTTGAACCTGGGTCTTCTGGTTCATAGTCATTATTTACAGGGACAGTCCCCCCCTGGAGACACTCAGGGTTAAGTGTCCTGCTCAGGGACACCATGGTAGTAAGTGGGGTTTGAACCTGGGTCTTCTGGTTCATAGTCAGTATTTACAGGGACAGTCCCCCCCTGGAGACACTCAGGGTTAAGTGTCCTGCTCAGGGACACGATGGTAGTAAGTGGGATTTGAACCTGGGTCTTCTGGTTCATAGTCAGTATTTACAGGGACAGTCCCCCCCTGGAGACACTCAGGGTTAAGTGTCCTGCTCAGGGACACCATGGTAGTAAGTGGGGTTTGAACCTGGGTCTTCTGGGTCTACTAGCACCACGTGGGAAAAACTTCATAATTTCTATGTAATTTTTAATATTTGTGGCGTTTTTTCCGTTCCTGAATAACGGGCGTGTTCCTCCGCAGCTCCGGCGCGTGTGCGTGTAAAACCGGAGTGTACGGCCCCAAGTGTGACGAGTGCCACCCCGGCTTCTTCCGCTTCAGCAGCACCGGGTGCCAGCCGTGCCAGTGCAACAACCACACCAGCAGCTGCCACCCCCAGTCAGGTGGGTCCCCCACGACTCAGAAAAGGGTTCGGGCCAGACAACATTCAGGTTGGTACCATAGAAGGTCAGTGCGGGGACGGTCCCCTGGTGGTTCTTATTAGGGACGCGTGTGCAGGGTGCTAGTGCTGGGAAGATGGGACGCCCCCGTATTCACTACAGGAACAGTGACCTGACAGGAAGTCTATTCATGGTCTTCACCGTGATTATTCCTGATCTTCACGGTCCTGGATCACCGTCGTTCTACTTTCTGCTTTGGTGTCATGAAGATCATCTATGAACGTGTTGTGTAACTGAAGCGTTATTCTTTGGGGACAAAATGAATCGGTCAGTGTTCCATGTGGACATGTAAATGTGGTGCGGCGGAGTCACGCCCTCTGCTGTTTGTCTCAGGCGGATGTCTGGACTGCCAGGGTAACACCCACGGCCCCAAGTGTGAGGAGTGCCTTCCGAACTCGTACCGGCGGCCTGGCGAGGGGTCGACCGAATCCTGCGCGCCCTGCCCCTGCTCAGACCTCACGTCCTCCGGAAGCTGCCATGTCGGTGAGTCGCCAGGCTCTCAATTACAAACACCTGTAATGGAGAGGGACAGAGGGAGGGACACAGAGACAGAGAGAGGGAGACAGAGAGAGGGACAGAGGGACAGAGGGAGGGACACAGAGACAGAGAGAGGGAGACAGAGGGACAGAGAGAGGGACACAGAGACAGAGAGATGGACAGAGACACAGAGAGAGGGAGACAGAGGGAGGATGACAGAGAGAGGGACAGAGGGACAGAGGGAGGGACACAGAGACAGAGAGAGGGAGACAGAGGGACAGAGAGAGGGACACAGAGACAGAGAGATGGACAGAGACACAGAGAGAGGGAGACAGAGGGAGGAAGACAGAGAGAGGGACAGAGGGAGGGACACAAAGACAGAGAGAGGGAGACAGAGGGAGGAAGACAGAGAGAGGGACAGAGGGACAGAGAGAGGGACACAGAGACAGAGAGATGGACAGAGACACAGAGAGAGGGAGACGGAGACAGAGGGAGGAAGACAGAGAGAGGAAGAGAGACAGAGAGGGACAAAGAGAGAGAGCGAGAGGGGGTAAGTTGGTTGGAGAAGCAACCCTGCAATTGGTCCAACCTGCACACCAACCATCATGTGTGACCCACTGGTGGCTGCAGGTTCATCTAATGGACATTTTTGTCAAGATAAAACGGGAAAGTAAACATTGTCTTCACTTTTCCATTTTTTCCCATATATATATATATATTGGGTGGTAGTGACCTAACGGGTAACACACTCGCCTACGAACCAGAAGACCCAGGTTCAAACCCCACTTACTACCATCATGTCCCTGAGCAGGACACTTAACCCTGAGTGTGTCCAGGGGGGGACTGTCCCTGTAACTACTGGTTGTATGTCGCTCTGGATAAGGGCGTCTGGTAAATGCTGGAAATGTGTGTGTGTGTGTGAGTATGTGGTGTGTATTTGTGTGTGTATGTGTGTGTGAGAGTGTGTGTGTGTGGATATGTGGTGTGTGTGTGAGTATGTGGTGTGTGATTATGTGGTGTATGTGTGTGTGTATGTGGTGTGTGTGTGAGTATGTGGTGTGTATGTGGTGTATGTGTGTGAGTATGTGGTGTGTATGTGGTGTATGTGTGTGAGTATGTGGTGTGTATGTGGTGTATGTGTGTGAGTATGTGGTGTGTATGTGTGTATGTGGTGTATGAGTGTGTGTATATGTGGTGTGTGTGTGTGTATGTGTGAGTATGTGGTGTGTGTGTGTGTGTGTGTGTTTGGATGACTGTACAGCCTGTAAATGAAGAGCATGTACCGTGTATGTACCTTGTAGTATTAATTTCGGGGTGCAGGGTCATGTGAGCCCAGCGCTTCTACTGGGAACGTGAATATTTTAGACCTGATCCCCAGCACGACGTGGCCGTTCACTTGTATTATATATTTACAATATTTATAAAAATATGGCTTTTAATGTGCCGTCTGGATGTAGACCGGCTGAGCGGAGGGTTTGGACGCTAAATCCGGCTGATCTTCATCTTCAGCAGCACGTCCACCCTGGATTCTGTAGAACACACACGAGTCCGAGGTCGGCTCACAACTAAATTCACTATTAAACCGCATGTCCGGTACAACCTGTCCCGTAATAAAAGCGGTAATAAAAGTGTTCACTTCCCAACTATGTCTTTGTCTCCACACTTAGTTAAACCCGAATTCCGTCAGTTCGGCTGCCTGCGTGGTTTCCACCGGCGTCGATCCAGGATCAGCTGTAGCCACGTTGCCATGGAGCCGTGCGCTGGGACTGTGGCGCCACCTAGTGGCAGGAACTACATTTACATTTTACATTTACGGCATTTACCAGACGCCCTTATCCAGAGCGCCTTACAGTCAGTAGTTACAGGGACAGTCCCCCCCTGGACACACTCAGGGTTAAGTGTCCTGCTCAGGGACACGATGGTAGTAAGTGGGGTTTGAACCTGGGTCTTCTGGTTTGTAGGCGAGTGTGTTACCCGCTAGGCCACTACCCTCACCTGTAAAAATGAACTGCTGTCACCACACTGACTGTCACTTTGTCACTTGACTGGCTGAACACTTGACTCTGTGTGTGTGTGTGTGTGTGTGTGTGTGTGTGTGTGACCCCTACAGACCCCCGTGGGAACGCCGCGTGTGACGAGTGTAAGGCGGGCTTCTCCGGTGCCACCTGCGCCCGCTGCGCCGACGGCTTCCACCGCTCCGGGGGGGCGTGTGCGCCCTGCGAGTGCCACGGCAACGCCGACCCTCGCTCAGCGCCGCGCCTCTGCCACCCCGACAGCGGCCGCTGCCTGAGCTGCGCCAACCACACGGCCGGGCAGCACTGCGAGCTCTGCGCCCCGGGGTACACGGGCGACGCCCGCACGCACAACTGCACCCTCAGGGGTAGGTCCCCCGGCGTGGGACACTTGTGTCACTATTGTCACATCGAGTCCGTCTTCACCGAAGTAACCAGACAGAAACAGGAGGTGCCTGCATGATGATGTTCTAGACAGACAGACAGATGGACAGAGAGACAGACAGACAGACAAACGGACAGACAGATGGACAGAGAGAAGGACAGACATTAAGACAGACAGATGGACAGAGAGAAAGACAGACAGACAAACGGACAGACAGATGGACAGAGAGAAGGACAGAAATACAGACAGACAGACAGACATAAAGACAGACAGATGGACAGAGAAAAGGACAGAAAGACAAAGACAGACAGATGGACAGAGAAAAGGACAGATGGACAGAGAAGGACAGAAAGACGGACAGAGAGAAGGACAGAAAGACAAAGACAGACGGACAGACAGAGAGAAGGACAGAAAGACAAAGACAGACAGACAGACATAAAGACAGACAGATGGACAGAGAAAAGGACAGAAAGACAAAGACAGACAGATGGACAGAGAGAAGGACAGAAAGACAAAGACAGACAGATGGACAGAGAGAAGGACAGAAAGACAAAGACAGACGGACGGACAGAGAGAAGGACAGAAAGACAAAGACAGACAGATGGACAAAGAGAAGGACAGAAAGACAGACAGACAGACATAAAGACAGACAGATGGACAGAGAAAAGGACAGAAAGACAAAGACAGACAGATGGACAGAGAGAAGGACAGAAAGACAGACAGAGAGAAGGACAGAAAGACAAAGACAGACAGGTGGACAGAGAGAAGGACAGAAAGACAGACAGACAGACATAAAGACAGACAGATGGACAGAGAAAAGGACAGTAAGACAGACAGACAGACAGACAGACAGATAAACAGAAAGACACACACACGTACCTTCTTTCTTTCGATAGTGAGGGAAACGGATCATCAGTGTAATTAGTGTTTATTCATGCCTCATACCGGTCGGAATTCCGCTGGCATTCCTCCTCCAGCTTCCACAGTAACATGCCATCTTGTGAAGGAATTAGGTGGGCTGCACCAAAACCGATACTGATACCGGCTAGAACAACACGGGCGCCGTTCTGGCTGCTGGTTCTAATCCGCGTCCTCCTGTGTCAACTTCTCTTCTCAGCGCGGCCGGTTCCATCCACCACGGCGGAGGCGAGAACGAGCCCGGCAGGTCCGCCCACGTCCTCCACCATCCGAAACTCCACCGGCGCCGGCTCCACCCCGGCCACGCGGGCCCTGCTCACCAGCCTGGGAAGCCCCACCCGCAACTCCACCGCGGCGGCCCTGTCGGTGGTGTCCTGGACCCAGTTCAATGTGATCCTTCTGGCCGTCATCATCGCGGTGGTGGTGCTCCTGATGGGGTTCGTGGGCGCCGTCTACACCTACCGCGAGTACCGCAACCGCAAGCTCAACGCGCCCTTCTGGACCATCGAGCTGAAGGAGGACAACATCAGCTTCAGCAGCTACCATGACAGCATCCCCAATGCTGATCCCTCAGGGCTCCTCGAGGAGGAGCAGTGCCCGGTGGCGACCAATGGCCAACTGGCACTCAGCGCCTCGGCAAACATGTATAAGGTGTGAGAAACCGAGGAACCTTGAGGAACGATCCTGGCTGAACATGCAGAGGGAACAACGTCTACAAGGTCTTGAGTGAAGAATCCAGCCAGATAGGCCCACCTGGTCATGGCCTTATATCATGCAGGACACCATTTTACTTTATCGTCCTTATTCATTGTCCATGTCCTTGGAGGAACCTGGACTGACCATCTGAACTTTACAGTCATGGTGTAGGTTCTCGAACTTCTCACCACCTCTCAGCTCCATCAACATCCAGACTGACAGCTCTGTACCAAACGGCCTCTACTTATCCTCCATGAGATGAAGACACTTACACTTTTTTATTGCTGTTCCGGTGTTCTGGTCCTGTCCCAATTTTTTTTATCCGCGAGACACATTCCTCTCCGTAGCTCGGATGTGGTCTGATCAGACTGGTCGGAAATCTGTACAGGCTTTCTCTGATGGAGGAGATCCATCACCTGACTGTTTACAGCCATGAAAGACCATCGCGTCTTCTTCTGACCATACGAAGCATAATAGAAGAAGGACATTGTTGTAAATAGACTCTGCGAGCGTTTCTGTAAATAAGATGATGAAGATGTACAGACGGTTGGTGGTTTCACTAGTTTACTGGACGTCCTCCAGGGCGTGAACGTACGAGTTGATACCATGTATCTTTGTACAGAATTCACGATTCAATAAAACACGGTCCATTCTGTTCATTCTGAGGAAGTGTCTCTTTTCCTGGAGCACGTACTGGCCAATAGGGGGCGTCAGAGGCAACCTGACGTGGGTCACGTGACCAATACCAAACCAGACAGAAACTGGACAGGCAGACTAACCCTCTTTTAATGAGCAACGAGCATGACAACACGAGCCAAATCCAGAACACCAGAACTAAGCATGGAAGGGGCTGCTGGAACATTCCTGGTATAATATCCAGCACGGTGTACCCTGGAACACCTGAGGGTCCTCAGAGTCTGGACCATGAAGGGTCCTCAGAGTCTGGACCATGAAGGGTCCTCAGAGTCTGGACCATGAAGGGTCCTCAGAGTCTGGACCATGAAAGGTCCTCAGAGTCTAGACCATGAAGGGTCCTCAGAGTCTGGACCATGATGAGTCCAGACATGCAAGGTACTCATCTGGTGGTCTGGTGTGTTGCCGGTTTGAATCCCTGCAGGGTGATGGATAAATACAGTTGAGGGTCCTCAGAGTCTGGACCATGATGAGTCCAGACATGCAAGGTACTCATCTGGTGGTCTGGTGTGTTGCCGGTTCGAATCCCTGCAGGGTGATGGATAAATACAGTTGAGGGTCCTCTGAGTCTGGACCATGAAGGGTCCTCAGAGTCTGGACCATGAAGGGTCCTCAGAGTCTGGACCATGAAGGGTCCTCTGAGTCTGGACCATGAAGGGTCCTCAGAGTCTGGACCATGATGAGTCCAGACATGCAAGGTACTCATCTGGTGGCCTGGCGGGTTGCCGGTTCGAATCCCTGCAGGGTGATGGTTAAACACAGTAGGACCATTCAGCAGCCTGCATGCTGCTCCGCCACGGTGGCGCGTGTCTCGGCCCCTCCCACCGGCGCCGATAAATAGGCGGGGCGTCGCGCCGGGAGCGCGCATTCTGACGACATGTCGGCGCTGACGGACGTGCAGTGCGAGCAGCCGCTGGTGAAGCCCCCGCCACCACAGCGCGGCTCCGCGGAGCGCCGGGCGTGCGTGTCGCTTGTCGCCGGCGGCTTCCTGCTGCTGGCCGGCGCGACGCTGGCGCTGCTGCTGGTTCGAACCCAGCGAGAGGTAAATATTACTACAATAACCTTATTACCAGCAGCATCATCACTTCTCGTCTCCTCTTTTGGGGGACCACGCCCACCTAAAAACCGGGCAGTTTATTATATCCACCTTTCTGTTATTACATCCTCCATTTTAATTGTAATAAGTGAATTGGGGCCCTGGGAGAAAGTTGATATTTTTACCAGATCCAGACCTCAGTGGTGCCCTGGCGGGTCAGGACTCGAACCTGCAACCTGCAGCCTTGTTTGTCGTGATTGGTTGCCACCACTGTCCCTGTGTACAGTAAAGAAAGAGACAAGTGAGCACATGCAGCTGGGTAATATGGGGATTTGAGCAGATCTGAAGTTCTGATCAGGGCGTTGCAGACGTGCAAATAGAGCAAATAAGCGTGCAAAAGTGACCAGGCATGGCTGCAGGAGGAAAATATGATGCTCGCTGAGAAGCACAGTTATTAAATTCATATCTTCTGTTTGCAGGTGTTAAACGTGGAGTCTGGTAATTATTACTGGTTTTTCATTATCACGGTTTGTAATAAGTAGTGATTATTGCGGCTGCTATAAATGTATATATATATATTCTCCTTTTAAAGTGCAAAGTGCACATGAAGATCAGGAGCAGCGGGAGTTCCCTGGCACCAGGCAGACGGGTGGAGATCAGCACAAGCCCTTCGCCCGCCTCTCAGGTAAGGGCTGAAACGGAGACGCCGAGGAGACCGCGCCAGGTCCTGGTCCAAATGCCGTGGAGCAGGAGACTGGGGCTTTTTCGGCAGAGGTCGGGTTGTGGGACCAGCATCGGTCGGCTGATGGTCTAGATGTTCTATGAGATGTGAGAGCTGTGACAGCATGTCTCTGTAGGTAACGTGGGGGTCTTTGAAGGTCCTAACATCTCCAAATAAAATGCTCCAACTTGCTGATCCAGTTGGGTGGCACAGATTCATTAAAATAGCACCAAGATTGGAGGTTTTGGTGAATGTTCTGTGGATTTTGTAATTTACCGCCTACCTAAACGGTGGTCCCTGATGGCGGTGTCCTCTTTCAGCAGGACAAAACGGGTTCTAGAATGATCTGAAGAACTGAACAATGATGTTGAGGTGGTCATGAGGTCAACACCCATTACCGCTTAAAAGGAATTATGAGGTTAATGAGGTTTAAATACGCTGCGTATTGACGTAAATTCATTAGCTGCCGATTCCTTTGATGTGGTCAAGGAAGCAGAAGTGAGGGTCACGTGATGTCGCTTGCACAATGCAAGTGACCTCACGTTTCTTCCTTCATGCTCACAACTTGCTGCCGTCTTGTTCTGTTCTAGTGGCGATGGCCAGTGGCACAAAGCTGCCCGGCAACAGCCCTCTGCCTTGGAACGTCCTGCCATCATCGGAGTGGTCCCACGACATGTACAACAAAAGCGAGTGTGCCGTCATCATCCCGGTGAGCGGCCTGTACGCCATCAACCTGCAGATTACCTACCGAAGCACGCCGCACCTCGACCACCCAGACAGCTTCATCGTCCTGAAGAACGAGGTGAAGAAGCAGTTGGTCCGTTACCAGCCTGGGCGCAACGTGACAATCCTGACCGCCATGGACACCGTCCCCAACACGGACGTGTGGATGAAGACCATTCACAGCCAAATCACCTTGTTCTTGGGCGAGGGGGACAAACTGCAGGTGGTGGTCAGTCATCCCAACCTGGTGGACCTTGGGGGTCAAGCGCAAACAAAATCCTTTTGGGAGCTGGCCTTCCTCTACGCCTGAATCTCTGTTGCCGTAGAAACAGTGCACAGGCCAAAAACGCATAGCAAATGGCAAAAGTTAAAAAAAAAAAAGGTTTGTGAATAAGGTTGTAAGAATTTAAATGTTTCATCATTGCTGTTTATCGTCCACAGCGACGTACACTGAGGGAATATAACCTTTGCTAGCCATAGAAAGAAAGTAACTCCGTATGAAGCTTTACATTTGTTTTTGACAAGATTTACAATGAGAGTAAAAAAAAAAAAAAAATGCCTTCATTCCAAACCCTGGACGTTCCTAACAGATCATGGCAGAAGGATCTTTACTGTAACTGTCATGTCAACACTGACATAATTATACCAGGAGAAGTTCTCAGACTAATATCGGCCACTAAATAATTTAATATTTTCTACGTTATAGTATTTATATGAAATGATATGAATTATGTTTTATGACACTTTTATTGAACTTTTTTTGGTCTCTGTCTTTTGGCCTGCTCCCTCTGCCGGGCGGGAAAAGAAAACTAAACTGATGTCCTCTTAATAATAAAGTGCCGCATAACTGCTCTGCAATGAAATCATCTGCTTTACATGAATATTTGTTACTGTGCTCAGGTATACCAAGTACTAAATAAACAACGTGTTCATAATTCTATTTTGAGTCTCATGTATTAAAATATTTTTAAAAATCAGTCAAAATGTGGTCCTGTGGTCAAATTAGTTGTGCTGTCTCAGGAAATGACATCAGTGGTTTCTGGCGGCCTGTCTTAATTTTAGTCACTTTAATCAATGAAAGTTGTATATTAGTCACCTTTTCTAGTAATGCATTTATTTACACTACATTTACAGCATTTTCCAGACGCCCTTATCCAGAGCGACTTACAGTCAGTAGTTACAGGGACAGTCCCCCCCTGGAGACACTCAGGGTTAAGTGTCTTGCTCAGGGACACAATGGTAGTAAGTGGGGTTTGAACCTGGGTCTTCTGGTACATAGGCGAGTGTGTCTACTACCACCCTAGAATGTGTTCTAGAATACACATCATATATGATTTTTTTAATTGAATGTAATCAGTTTTGAAGTTGAAGTTGAGCTTTATTGGAATTTCAGCTATATGTTATACGGTGCGTAGTGAAAGGAAATAACGTTCCTCCGGAACCTGGTGCTACATGGAACGTTTGAACAATTAGACAACGTTACATACTGACATAAAGTGCACGTGTGTGACACAGACAAACTGGGCAACATGAAGTACAACCAGGGGACACTGACAGTGCAACGAAAAAATGAGACAAATAATGAATTAATGAAATGAATAATAAATGTGCAAAATAAAATAGTGCAAATATTGATGTGCATAATAGATAATATTACAATATAACAGGGGTAGTGTGAGTGAGTGTGTGCATGAGTGTGTCTGTCCCTCAGCTGGTCAGTCCCTCTGTAGAAGGTGGTGAGAATGGATGGTGGGAGATGGGCTTTCCTTAGTCTCCACAGGAGTAGAGACGCTGCTGGGCTTTCTTGGCTGTTGAGATTTCAGGAGAGGTTCTCCTCTAGATGAACACAGAGGAACCCCGTGTTCTTGACGATCTCCACACAAGATCCGTCGATGTTCAGTGAAGAGTGGTCCCTCCGTTGTCTTCTGAAGTCAACAATCATCTCCTTCGTTTTTGTCCACGCTCAGAAACGATTGATGACCTTACACCAGTCCGCCAGTCGTTGCGCCTCCTCTCTGTACGCTGACCCATCGTTCTTGATCAAGTATCAGTTGTATTTTGAAGACTTTAGATGCATTTGATTGATTTGCAGGTCTCTATGACACTCCTATTAATTTTGTATTGCTTTTCATGGTTATTAATATATAATATTATTTAATTTATTCACTGTGTTTATATAATATGACAATTTTTTATATAACCAGACAATTCTGAGAGATCGTGACTCCACTCTGAGATTAAGCAACGGCGAGCTTTTCACCTGACCAGCCTTGTACTGTGTGATAAAAAAAAAAAAAGTGAAATGATTGTCACATGTGATACACAGCAGCACAGCACACGATGCACACAGTGAAATTTGTCCTCTGCATTTAACCATCACCCTGAGTGAGCAGTGGGCAGCCATGACAGGCGCCCGGGGAGCAGTGTGTGGGGACGGTGCTTTGCTCAGTGGCACCTCAGTGGCACCTTGGCGGATTGGGAATCGAACCGGCAACCTTCTGATTACGGGGCCGCTTCCTTAACCGCTAGGCCACCACTGCCCCTGATGGAGGGCGGCCTTTTCTCGTGTCTCTTTTTTGACTCATTCGCTGTGCTGTTTGCCCTTTCATTCATTGTTGAACACGGCTGAAGGCCAAACTCAGTAGATCAGCACCTAATCTTGACTTAATCTCACAGCACAGCACATTGAGGCAATTATTATTAATGCTACTACACTCATTATGTAACTTAAAACACAGACACAGTTATGAAGAGGTGGGCTCAGCTCATGAATAAAATCACTATATCATAGAGTCACTCTTAGGCAAACAAGATAGCCAAACCCTGGTTGGCATCATCGTTGGCGTCACTTTGGATGCACCTACTCGTCATGGAGACTAAGATGAAGAATCCAACACAAGAAACATAATTCACATTTGTTGTAACAGGAGAAAGTGAAGTTTGATGAATCTGTGTTTTTTCCTCTTTTTACCATCATGGCGGCTTTGTTCACTATTGTCATCATCGTCAACCGCTTGATGAGATAGATGCTCATTAACATGAGTGAATTATATTTACTGTTGTGGCATTTATCCGATGCCTTAATTCAGAGGGTTAAGTCAGGGTTTAAGTGTCTTGTTCAGGAACGCAACGGTACTTAGTCTTCTGGTTCATAGGTGAGCGTGTTACCCACCACCAGCCCACCACAGTGAATGATGAGAAAGTGTTCAGAATAAACCTCCAGGACTGCTGGAAATGTCCCCGTTGTCTAACTGAAGGTGGTGGAGAGAAGAAAAGAGTGTGAAATGCTGCCATCACAGCAGCAGCTCCCTGATTTGCAGACATCATATATAAATGAGCAGGTGAGTTGTTGGACCTCTTGCTTGCGGAATCCCAGCGTTTTTCACGTCTCTGTGTAGCAGACAGGTAAAAAAAAAGTACAATACTAATACAGCTAAGATGGTGATTCAATCAAAATGTACAATGTTTGTCCATGAGATTTTTAAATGGGACAGTTAAACAGGAGACCAAGTACAATTTAATGGATTTTAATGGAACTAAAACCAAGAGTCAAACACTGGAAATACTGCGGAGCACTGCCTAAAAATCAGCATGAATCATAATCTATTCAACTAGTTATAGGAGGCTGGTCAATCATAACCTATACATAGGAAATTACTCGACTAGTTATGAGGCTGGTCAAACATAACCTATAAATAGGAATTCTCTCAACTAGTTATAGGTGGCTGGTCAAACATAACCTATATAATTTACTCAACTAGTTATTGAATGCTGGTCAAGAATGTACTCAACTAGTTAGGAGGCAGTCCAAACATAACCTATATATAGGATGTACTCAACTAGTTATAGAAGACTGGTTAAGAATTTTCTCAACTAGTTATAGAAGGCTGGTCAATCATAACTTATTTATAGGAATTTACTCAACTAGTTATTGAAGGCTGGTCAAGAATTTACTTAGGTAGTTATAGTAGGCTGTTGAAACATAACCTATATATAGGAATTCACTCAACTAGTTATACAAGACTGGTTAAGAATTTACCTAACTAAGTTATAGAAGGCTGGTCAATCATGTGACCTGTATGTAGGCATTAACTCAACCAGTTATAGAATGCTGGTCAATCATAACCTATATATAGGAATTTACTCAATCAATTATAGAAGTCTGGTCAATCATAATCTATAAATAGGAATTTACTCAACGATTTATAGAAGGCTGGTCAGTCATAACCTGTATATAGGACTTTACTCAACTAATTATATACGGCTGGTCAAGAATTTACTGAACTGGTTATAGAAGGCTGGTTAATCATAACATCTGAACCAGCTATAGAAGGTCAGTCAACTATAACCTATATATATAAAGTTGCTCGATCATAACTAATATATGGGAATTTACTCAACCAATCATAGAAGGCTTGTCAAACATAATCTATATATAGATTATTACTCAACCAATCATAGAAGGCTGGTCAAACATAACCTATATATAGGAAATTACTCAACCAATCATAGAACGCTGGTCAATTCAATTTGGATTGGGGCAGTGGTGGCCTAGCGGTTCAGAAAGTGGCCTGTAATCAGAAGGTTGCTGGTTCGAATCCCGATCCGCACAGGTGCCACTGAGCAAAAGTACCTTCCCCACACACTGTTGTGTGCACTGTATGTTGTGCCGCAGTGTTTCACAATGACAATCACTTCACTTTATTAATCATAATCTATATATATATAGTAATTTACTCAACCAATCATAGAATGAAGGCCAACAAGGTGTTTACTCAGAACTTAATACGCTTCTTTTGACTACATACTACATCGGGTGTGTGTTGGCTATCCGGAGAGTGACCGTATGGTGTCTCACATGTCCAGAGTCTTGACAATCTCCACACATGTCACGTCACGAGTGCGCGTGCACACGCGTCATCAGACGTCCGACGCGCCCACGTCTCGGCTGATCGCGCGTTCTACCCCTCAAATCAACACCTTTTAAATTTACTGATTTCCTAACTTAGTTTGCACGAATGTAAAGTATAAGACAATTTCTCTGCCTAACAAAAGAATACACAGAGCAGCTTCAACACAAATGTGTGGACAATACAGACTTTCGTACCGGCTAACAGGATTAGCACACCACATGGGCCATGACCTCCGATACCCTCTAAGACACTTATAACCTAATACTCTGCTTGTATATTGTATATATCTTATTTCCCCCCCAGCCTACATGTAAAATCTAGAGCTAAAAACAAGCTCCAATACTAAATTGTTTCATTCTTTTTAAAAAACATTAAAACACTTTCATTCTCGTTGCATTTTCTATGTTAATGTTAAACGGGGGTTGAATTTTTAACATTGCAGCAACTCTGCGCTTCAGTCGCTGTTGCTTGATTTCCATCTTTGTTCGTTTTCTTCGGTCTTGTTTACGCTCCCCGACTTGTTTGATCCATGGAAGGAACTTGAAGCAGGTTCGCTTCTTCTTTTCTGTCTGACTGACATTATTCTTTTCTGGACGCATACTGCAAAGACTATAAAGAATTATATTATTAATATTCTATTTAAATAGACTTTTTGAAATAGACACTTGTGAGAGTTTCAATCATTCAGCTCCTCCTGTCGCGTCGGCGAGCTGACGGGGGAAGGAAGCGCAGAGGCGGGACATGCTGGGAAATAAATAGATACAAATAACTCAAGTTCGTGCACAGAGTCCACGAAAATGACGCCGCTGCAGAATGGGCGGAGTTACAGTCATTTATAGGCGGTCAGAATTGGCTTCAGCTGTTGCGATCACCTGGAGCCAATTCTGACACCTCCCATTTAGAACTTAAAAATGTATTCATTTAAAAGATGATATATGTTAATAGTAATTATTTATGTTAAAAATCTTACAAATGAGTTTGCATGACCCCAATCCATTTAAATACAGAGCGAGAGTGGTTTAGGTTCCAGTGGTTTAGGTTCCAGAGTAAGGCGCCCAGGCCCCGGTGCTTCAGTGTTAAAAAACATCAAGAATGAGGATCAAAGGTTTTACACAGTTGTAGCTAATGGAATACCAACCATCCGAGGGGCATCAAACCCTTGGCAATGGAGGTAAATTTGCTCCAAGGATAATCCAGCAGATGACGCTTCAAGAGGATTGAAGATGGCAAACTTTTTACAAACTTCGAAGGTGGTGTAGAGGTCCCATGTTTCTTTGGAAGTTGGCCCAATGATGTACTGGTTGATGACCAAGAGGTGCAGGGTATCACAAGAACCTGTGGCAGGCATTTCACACCTCTTGCCATTTGACAAAGATTTGGAAAACGGAGGTGTTGAATCTCCATGCAAAACAAAAGCACAGAAACATCTGAAAACCATGTTGCTTGAGAAAGTTCGCTGGAGAAAGACGCTGAAGAGTCCAGTGCACGAGACTATGGCTGGTCTGAAGCCCATGACTGGCAGTCACGAAGGCGAGAGAGGACCCTTAGGTGGGATGACCAAGGGCGACGATATGCCTGCGTTGCAGCCGGCCTGTCCACATGCAGCGGGAGTGCCCCCAACGACAAGCCCCACCCCAGGATTTTTGACCACCTCAGCCACTGTTGGGCGGGTGGCCGAGGGTGGAACTCAAACAGAAACTCCACTTAAGCCCGCATACGTTGGACAGTGACATGAGGTCGAGGTGAAGATCCAAGGGAAGAAAATCCCCTGCATTTTAGATACCGGCTCACAGGTGACTCTATTCATTGAAACATTGTTTCGACAGTATGTCTGCAAGGAACCAGTTCAGGGGGCTGAAGAGATATCTTGGCTGACTCTTAGAGCTGCCAATGGGCTGAAGTTACCTTATATTGGGTATGCTATCTTGGACTTTCAGATAGGGGGGTGGTGGTGCCAGCGAAGGGGGTCGTTATAGTGGACAATGACTACCTCCAGTCAGATTATGGCATCGTTGGGATGAACGTGATTACGCATTGTTGGGAGGCCCTCTTCCAGAATGGCCACCCTGGTCTGGCAGCTTTCAAGTCTACATGTTCACGACCGAATTCCAGGGAACTGCTCGTTTGCATCGCCAGGGATCAGTCCTCCTGCCCACTGAGACCGAGATGATTGTGTGGGCTTGCGTGCCACAAGCGATTCGACACACAAATTGTTGTGTGATGGTGGAAGATCTGGGAGGGGAGCCAAGAGAGTGGAGGATCGGCCGGGCATTGGTGCAGATGAGGTCAGGCAGAATACCCCTCCATGTTTGTAACCCACAACCCTATCCAGTAGAATTGCCAAATCTTAAACCCCTGGCACAGTTCACACGCATAAACCAGACAGACATCCAGGGGCCCCTACAGTTGGTACTGCGGCAGTCCGGGGGTTGTGAAGTGGAGGTCGATATATGCTCGGTGAGTATCAAAGGGGACAGCGATCATCACGTTGGGACGGATTGACTACAGACCAACAGGAGTGACTGACTAATCTGCTTCAGCGGTGGACTTGCATTTTTGCTGACCATGAGGAGGATTATGGCTGGACCAGTGCAGTGATGCACCAGATTCCAACAGGGGATGCCCCTCCAGTTCGGGAACGGTACAGACCAGTTCCCCCCAGTCTGTATCCTGAGCTCCGTGACCTGCTGCAAGGGATGTTGGCCAGTGGGATCGTCACAGAAAGCACTAGTCCATGGGCAGCACCAGTGGTCCTAGTGAAAAAGAAAGATGGGACCGGGCGGTTTTGTGTGGACTACTGAAAAATAATGTATAAATACATTATAATTTTTCTTCGTCTAGCACCTAACAATCTCTGAGCATGCTCTTCACTGACAAGTTTGAGCCTTATCAGGGCTCTTAGTTTGTAAACTCAATATTCTATAGAAATCGAACGAGAATTGCTGGTGTCCTCTTGTAAGTCGCTTTGGATAAAAGCGTCTGCTAAATAAAGTAAAGTAAAGTAAAGTAAAGTAAAGTAAAGTAAAGTAAAGTAAAGAAAGCTTAATGCAGTCACCCATAAGGATGCATTCCCGCTCCCTCGTATCGAAGAATCCTTGCCTGGACTGAAGAAGGCCATATGGTACTCCACCCTGGACCTAGCCAGCGGCTATTGGCAAGTCGAAGTAGACCCGCGGGACTACTTCCAATGGGTCTCTACCAGTGGGAGCGGATGCCCTTTGGACTTTGTAATGCACCTGCAACCTTCCAGCAGTGCTTTCTAGAAGAAATGGACATTTTTGTATTAGACATTGAGATCCGTTTAATTGTGTAGCATGTAAAGGAACCAAAAGAGAATAGCAATGTTACATCAAGCGTGTCAGCCAGGCCACGTCACGTGTCAGGCACCTCAGTAGTTGGTAAAAGACCAAACTCCTTTAATAGTACCCGTGTGCACCCGTCCTGTCGGCACGTATCTCACCCGCAAGGCAGGCTGGTCCCAACTCATGGCCGGCCTCCGCCGCCACAATGCGATATTTACACGTAGCTGCAATATTAATCTACTGGTGTGTTAATAAACTAGAAAGCGTTTATTCTTTTAACCTCTATTGTGCCATCATGCCTCTTTCATGCCAGGTAACATCAGACTGAGGGTCTTTAAAACAGGTCTTGCCTTTATTTTTTTACAAGAACATCTGGTACAAGCCATAAATGTAAATTCACCAAACATTGAAATATATCTTAAGATCAGGAAAGAATAAGAGATACAAGCTGCAATACTAAATTGATTCATTCTTTTACTTTATTTTTTTTTAAACATCATTGGGTCTGTCAGAAAGACAGACCATTTATTATTGTGCTGAGAATGGCAAAAAAGAACATGTCTTACGTTAAAGACCGCCACGCGAAGACCGTCAAACGTAAAGAAACAACGGAGTGGTCAGTCCGAAGGCAGTACCACATTAAAGAATTCCCATTTTACAAATTCCATGCCCGCAGCTGTGACCAATGCCCGGACAGACCCATCAAAATTTCCCCTGGAATTTTGGCTTCTAGTTATTTTTTATTCTCGTTGCATTTTCTATGTTAACGTTAAACGAGGGTTGAATTTTTAACATTGCAGCAACTCTGCGCTGTCGGGCCGAGCAGTTCAGACATGATGGTTGATGAACTGTATCTGTTCATCTGTGTCTCATGAAGGTTTGTTCTGCTTTATAACTCTCCTGATCTGCTTTGCTTCAGTGATGAAATAATGAGTAGATGGGTCGTGCATCATCTATATCAGAAGGGTGTTATTAACCGCGTTATAGATCTATACTTGTTGAATGCTGGCATTGTAGGTCACTGTGATAGATCAGTAATGGTGCTCCACAAGTTGTGCTTCTGCTATGCTATTTCTCTCTCAAGGCTGACGTTGTCCTTCGCTCGACCGCTCTGCTCAGCTTCTATCCCTGTTTCTCTCTCAGGGCTGACGTTGTCCTTCGCTTGACTGCTCTGCTCTACTGTTCCTCCATCTCCATCATGGCTGCCATGGCTGACGTTGTCCTTCGCTCGACTGCTCTGGTCTGCTGTTCCTCCATCTCCATCATGGCTGCCATGGCTGACGTTGTCCTTCGCTCGACCGCTCTGCTCTACTTCCATGCTTGTTTCTCTCTCAGGGCTGACGTTGTCCTTCGTTCGACCGCTCTGCTCAGCTTCTATCCCTGTTTCTCTCTCAGGGCTGACGTTGTCCTTCGCTCGACTGCTCTACTCTGCTGTTCCTTCATCTTCATCATGGCTGCCATGGCTGACGTTGTCCTTCGCTCGACCGCTCTGCTCAGCTTCTATCCCTGTTTCTCTCTCAGGGCTGACGTTGTCCTTCGCTTGACTGCTCTACTCTGCTGTTCCTTCATCTCCATCATGGCTGACATGGCTGACATTGTCCTTCGCTCGACTTCTCCTCTATGTTGTTCCTCTATCTCCATCATGGCTGCCGCTGAATCTTGCAAGACTGCTCTGCTTTGCTGTTCCTCTGTCTCCACCATGGCTTCCGCTGTACCTTGTAAGACTGCTCTGCTTTGAAGTTCCTGTATCTCCATCATGGCTGCCGCTGAATCTTGCAAGACCGCTCCGCTCTGCTGTTCCTCTATCTCCATCATGGCTGCAGCTTTTCTTTTCAAGACTGCTCTGTTTTCCTTCCTTTGCCGTTTTATTTTCATTTCTAACATTGAGTTTTCCAGAAGTGTCCTGCTTAGCTTCAGTCGCTGGTACTTGATTTCCATCTATGTTAATTTTCTTCGGTCTTGTTTACGCCTCCAGACTTTTTTGATCCATGGAAGGAACTTGAAGCAGGTTCGCTTCTTCTTTTCTTCTTGGATATGATGCTCTAGACTGAGCTTCACTGTTTCTGTCTCATGTCTGATATTACGCTTTGTGGTCTTTGGTCCTGGTTTAATGCGCTTCCAGATGTTTTTGATCAGTTGAAAGAACTTGAAGCGCCTTCGCTTGTTCTTTTCTGTCTCGTGGCAGACGTTGTTACATTACATTTACATTTACGGCATTTGGCAGACGCCCATATCCAGAGCGACTTACAACGTGCTTTCAAGTTAGTTGTACTTCTCTGGGCTGCTCTGTCTACCATCATTACCTGTTCCTGTCTCATGACAGACATTATTCTTTTCTGGACGCATACTGCAAAGACTATAAAGAATTATATTATTAATATTCTATTTAAATAGACTTCATTTTGAAAAATTATTTTTGTGTTAAAGAAACAATGATAAGACATTTGACTAGTATGTGCTTAGAATGAAGAAACACTTGTGAGAGTTTCAATCATTCGGCTCCTCACATTTAGAACTTAAAAATGTATTAATGAAGAAAATAATCTATGTTAAAATGAGTTTATATGACCCCAATCCATTTCAATGCAGAGCGAGAGTATAGAGAGTATTTTACTCTCAAGTGGGTTAGGTTCCAGAGTAAGGCGCCCAGGTCCCAGCGCTTTTCAATTTACAGTTACAGCATTTATCAGACGCTGTCACGGGTGGGCTGGACATGGCGATGAAGGAGGACACGCACAATGACCCGACGGCGAACAGACACGAACAGGATAGCTTTATACAATTATATAAATATACACCAGGTGAACACGATCAGGGAACATTACACGAGACGAACATGAAACTCCGAACTCCGGATCCGGAGTAACCCCTGCCGGTCCGGATCGTGACAGTACTACCCCCTCAAAGGCACTACCACTGGGAGTGCCCCACAAAACGGTTCATGAAAGGGGGGAGAAGTCCATAAGGACGAGTGGCGGTTGTCCTGCACCGGCGGCGTCAGGCCCGGGCCAAAGCACGGCTTGTCCGTGGGGGACCGGCATCCTGTCCGCCGTCCGCAGGTATCAGTCACTCCGGTCAGTCTCTGGTACGCCCCGCTGGGAAGTTCGCCGCCTCCCTCGTCTCGGTTAACGCCGGGAGCACCTGAACTGCGCGACCGGTCTCCTCGACCCCACGGTAGCTTTCGTAGGCCATCGAGGTCCGGTCGCACGGATTCGTCGGTACTCCCTGCCTCCGGAATCGCCAGGGGGAACATGGACCGCGTGACAGATCCTCTCGACCCCACGGTAGCTTTCGTAGGCCGCCGAGAGTCCGTCACTCTTGGGGAAACTTTAAAAACATGGACTGGAGCTTGGGCAGGGCACTGGTGATTACCGGAGCTGCGTCGCTGGAATCCGGATGAGATGGCGGCGGCGGGGGACGTCCATACATGGAACCTTGAACATGGAACTGTGGGGCAGACGTCCTCCTGACCATCCACGGCTCCCTGGATCTCAGCGGGGCGTAGATCGGCTGCGTCCACATGGTCGGGTCATTCTGTCACGGGTGGGCATGGCGATGAAGGAGGACGCATTCGCACGATCACAGGACAGGGGTTTAATACAGACTACACACGGGACAAGGGAACATGAACACGCACAATGACCCGACGGCGAACAGACACCAACAGGATAGTTTTATACAATTAGATAAATATACACCAGGTGAACACGATCAGATAACATTACACAAGACTAACATGAAACTCCGGTCCGAACTCTGGATCCGGAGTAACCCCTGCCAGTCCGGATCATGGCAGACGACCTTATCCAGAGCGACTTACAATCAGTAGTTATGGGGACAGTCTCCATGGAGCAACTTAGGGTTTAGTTTCTTGCTCAGGGACACAATGGTAGTAAGTGGGATTTGAACCTGGGTCTTCTGGTTCATAGGCGAGTGTGTTACCAAATAAGCTACTACCACCCCAACACTAAGTACAGAATAAAGAGAGAGAGAGAGAGCGCCTGGTCTCTGGCCTTGTTATGTAACACCAACAAAATAAAAGGCCACATTCACATTTCCTGGAATTTAGCTTTTTGAAGATCTCACCTGGGCCAATGTCATCAAGAGCCTGGCAGCATCCATCCCGTCTAGCAGCTCCTACTCCCAGTGCACACATCCCTTATGTAATCAATGATGTAATTTAAACATGGAACACATCCACAATGTTCCCTACATATCATGCATGAGAAACTGTATATTTATCCCATATACATTTTCTATGGAATTCCATGCCATTATATGGAATATTAGGGTAGACCCCTGTTTTAGCTCATCATATTTCATCATTTATAGCACTCTATTCACTTCTTCGTCTTCTCAGCACTGCAAGCTTTATCTCCACATTGTTGCACCTGAAAGATTTTAAACCTCTTTTCACAGTAATATCAATGCTCCTTTTTGTAATTTCAACGTCAGCATTCTGTCTGTGGCTGAACAGAAAACTAGAAGTTTGGAGAAGTATTTGGGACTAAAATGAAAAAAAAACAAAAAAAAGAAATGTCGAAATCTATAGTGGTTTGCGTCACCAACATGTGATTTCTTTGAAGAATTGCAGAACTTGCCTCAGTGGAAAATGTGCCTTTTCACAACAGTAGGTATTATTTTATTTTATTTCAGATGACCCTGTGAACCTCTTCTGGTTTTGAATGAAAGGTGACACGACAACCAACAGGTTTCTATAAGGGGGGATCACTTTTTGGCAAAGGACCTGGCACCATGGCGACCACAAACACGACGACTCCCTGAAGGAAGCTTTTAATTTGTCGTGTTTGTGAACCCACGGGGACAGTGACGTTCAGGACGGTATCGGTGGGGAAGCCCATCTTCTCGATGTCTATACGCACGTCCTTCTTGTGGCTTCGGTGTGGCTTGTCTGCGTTTGACCTCGTCCCACACTCTCACGTTCATACGCATTAAATTAACATCCCTCTGGGTGGCTGTACTTCCCTCTAATGCACATTATCTCCCCCTTTTTAAAACGGAGGAGTGGAAAATAGAAATAAATATCACATGACATGATAAATGTATTTACATGGCGCCAAAACATCATTTTATACGTTCATAGTTTTTTATTATTATTAAGATACAGGTCATTTATGAAAGGAAAGTGTATTATTAATGCTTGTGTAATGTTGTTGCCATGTAGTTGTGTGTTGTGCTACAGTAGCACCATTAAATATGCAAGATTACATTTTATTTCTGCCATTTACAGGAAAGAAATGCTTTTGCAAGGATCAGAGCTTGTAGAAAGACTTTCTGCAGCAGCTTCCAGTCCTTTCATTCATGGAGATCTGTGATAGTTGTGGGTTTTCCTGACGTCATCAGTCAACAGAAGCTGCTTTTAAAAGGCATGAGAGGCAGGGCATTCACAAAACCTGGCCCGGAGCAATCCTGGAACACACAGAGATCAAATCGCTCTACGTGAACAGCACTGAATGGATGAGTGTCATGAATCCGCCAGGGCAGGAAAAGCCATTTAAAAACCAAAAATACACAGTCACTGACCCAGCGGCTCACAACAAATATACCACCATTACCACGTATTTACCACCGTCTGACACGGAATCAGGCGCCCAGACTACTGGCAGACTCCAGTGAAGAGACCAGCAGATGAATCCTGGTTCCTGACGACTGCTAAACGACGACTCAGCATGAAACAAACCAGAGGGTCACCACAGCCACCACCACCGTTACAACTACAGCTTCAGGGATCTTCAAGTGGACCAGCAGCATCATGATGGACACGTAATGTAGACCATGACACTGGACTAGAACCTACTCTGCACTCTATATACTAATCTTTGAACTTGTCCACATCTACAACTGTAGGACTTTTTCTCTTATTGGACAAATCATCACCAGTCAGACACCACTTGCAGGCCCACTCTACCCTGGAAGGACGTCCCTCTCTCTATCACTCCTTCCCAACGTTCCTTCCTTTCTTTTTTCTCTCTCCTAGAGGTTTTTATGTGGAGTTTTTCCTTGTGTGCAGAAGGGTCAAGTGTGGGGGCGGGGTCAACTGTAGGACCTGTCAAAGCCCATTGAGACGTACTGTATGTGACTATGGGCGTTATAAGAAATAAATCATTTACATTTACATTTATGGCATTTGGCAGACGCCCTTATCCAGAGCGACTTACAACGTGCTTTCAAGTTACCATCGATGAAGAGATCAATTCCGGTTCACTAGGACCCCAACTATGAATACATCTATTTTATTCACTCTGTTGTGGATTCTGTACACAAAGTTCGACAACAAGAAAATTACAATTTAATCTAAATATTCTCTAAAGAGGAAGGTCTTGAGCTGTCGTTTGAAGGTGCTCAGTGACTGAGCTGTTCTGACCTCGAGGGGAAGTTCATTCCACCACCGAGGGGCCAAGATGGAGAAGAGTCTAGATGAGCGACTTCCTTTTACCTTCAGAGATGGAGGGACCAGGCGAGCAGTACTGGAGGCTCGGAGTATACGAGGTGCAGTGCGAGGTGTAATAAGGGCTGTGAGGTAGGATGGTGCTGCTCCATGTTTGGCTTTGTAGGCCAGCACCAGTATTTTGAACCTGATGCGTGCAGCTACTGGGAGCCAGTGGAGGGAACGTAGCAGAGGGGTGGTATGGGAGAATTTGGGACGGTTGAAGATCAGTCGTGCTGCTGCATTTTGTATGAGTTGTAGAGGTGGGATGGTACATAGTGGTAGACCAGCTAGAAGGGAGTTACAGTAGTTCAGTCGTGAGGTTACTAAGGACTGAACCAGTAGTTGGGTGGCCTGGGTTGACAGGTAAGGGCGGATTCGTCTGATATTGTAGAGAAGGAATCTACATGAGCGGGAAAGATTGCTGATGTGAGTTGAGAAGGAGAGTTGGTTGTCTATTGTTACTCCAAGGTTGCGGGCTGTTGTAGAAGGAGAGAGCTGCGAGTTGTCCAGGTAAATAGCAAGATCCTGATGTGGTGAAGAATCTGCTGGAATGAATATTAGTTCAGTTTTGGTGGGATTGAGTTGGAGGTGATGGGCTGCCATCCAAGACGAGATGTCTGTTAGACATGCAGAGATTTTGGAAGCAGCATGAAGATCAGAGGGAGGAAAGGAGAAGAGGAGTTGTGTGTCGTCAGCATAGCAGTGGTAGGATAATCCATGTGAAGAAATGACCTCACCAAGTGATCTCGTGTAGAGGGAGAAAAGGAGAGGACCTAGCACTGAGCCTTGAGGGACACCAGTGGAGAGTCTACGTGAGGTAGAGGTGGATCCTTTCCAAGTCACTTGGTAAGATCGCTCATCAAGGTAGGAAGCAAACCACTGCCATGCTGAGCCCCGAATTCCAAGCCTCTTCAGGATTGACAAGAGAGTCTTGTGGTTAACGGTGTCAAATGCAGCAGATAAATGTTGTTGTTGACAGCATTTAAATATGAATGACGGGACAGGGCCAGGACACAGCAGGACACATTTATACACATGAATCAGGAACTCAGGCAACATCAGACAAACACAAAACTCCGGTCTGGAACGTGGAGCTGGAGGTTCCAAAAAAGTCAGGATTATAACAAACAAAAAAATACTTATAATTTCCATATAAATTGATGCTGATGAATAAAGATAATCGACAACTTGTGAATTGTGATGGATTCTGCATTTCCCTTCTCTTCTACTTCCACCCTCCGATGGCTCAGACCTGGTATCGGGATCAGCTGGCCGTGGCTCCACCCTTATTTCAGATATGATAAGAGGGTACTTTATTACCATAATCCTTACACACGATCTTCAGAGGCAGCAGTAAAAGAGCTGAACAACTGTGTGCTGCTTCCCACTTGTGGGACTAATAAAGGTTGATCTTAGAAAGTGAATTGATCGTCATTGTGACAAAGCAGCGCAGCATGCGGTGACACCTTGATCTAGGGGACCTTAAAATAGTGCATTTAAAGCTGCCAGTTGGAAATATTGTTGTAAAAGAATGTTAAAATATTCATTTGAATCCACATTTAAGTTCACTTGCAAAGGGAACCTTGCCTTTTTTCTGTGTGGCATATCCCGCCATATTTGACATATATGACGGGTTCAGTGGCGTAGTCTTGTTGCCTTTTGCTCTGTTCAGGGTGGCCACCATGAAAAAATGTCTCTGGTTGTCCAGTTGTAGTATTTTTGAAGGGACGTACAACATTTCAGCTTCCAGTTAACCACAGGCCTCACCTACCGGAGAAAGTGCGGTAGCTGCCAGGCCTGCTGCCAAGTCGTCCACCCACGATCCACTATTCTTCAAGTTCAGTGGCATTCTGCTCTCGGTTTCGCTCTTCAGCTTTTCCCGTAATTCTACGTAAATGACACCACTGTTGCTTTCTTCACTTTTACTTCAGTTCAAGTCGATGTGAAGAAGTGGCACGTCCAGCCCACACCGGTTCACCGCATATTTCATTTCACGTCTACTTAGATGATCCAAAATATGGCAGCCCGTCTCATTTTCAATCAGCCAAAATACACCCATGTTACACCTCTTCTTACCTCCCTCCACTGGCTCCCGGTAGCTGCTCGCATTGAGTTCAAATCCTTGATGCTGCCTACAGGGCTGTAAATGGAACTGCGCCCTCCTACATCAACACACTACTACCTAGATACACTCCTACACGCTCTCTCAGATCGGCAAACGAAAGGAGACTAAAAATCTAACAATCAGACAAATCTAACACTTACACAAGCACATGCGTACACATTGAACTAACAAATACAAAATGTATAAATACATTATAATTTTTCTTAGTCTACCACCAAACAATCTCCGAGCATGCTCTTCAATGACAAGTCTAAGCCTTATCAGGGCTCTTAGTTTGTAAACTCGATATTCTATAGAAATCGAACGAGAATTGCTGGTGTCTTCCTATTGTAAGTCGCTTTGGATAAAAGCGTCTGCTAAATGAAGTAAAGTAAAGTAAAGTACTTATTACTCCATAAATATGCAGATACAATCACACAAATATTTTCATGAAAAAACTCTTTTTTTGTAAATCTACATTTCCTACCGTATCAGGTCATTGACCAAATCAGAAGAAAAATGCCGTAATGCTGATATTTGCACTTTGCATGAATTGAACCTGATGAAGTAATAGTGCACAATAGTGCTGATTGCGGGGGCGGTGGTGACCTAGCGGTTAAGGAAGCGGCCCTGTAATCAGAAGGTTGCTGGTTCGAATCCCGATCTGCCAAGGTGCCACTGAGGTCCCCTAGATGGAGACACCGTCCCCACACACTGCTCCCCGGGCACCTGTCATGGTGGCCACTGCTCACCAAGGGTGACGGTTAAATACAGAGGACATGTTTCATTGTGTCACCATGCAGTGTTTCTCAATGACAATCACTTCACTTTTCCTTTTTTTAGATTGTCCCTCAGATGGTCTCTCGCTCTGGAATCAGGAGAAACCAGTTCATGGATTCCTTCTTACTTCATGTCTGAATTCTTCAAGTGCCTCCAAGCTGTTTGAGCGAGTTTTATTGTGCTCCATTCCTAGAGCTAAAAATACAACTTGTTTCCTGATGAACGCCGACATTAACGGACCTCCTAATTATTTCCTTGTCCGGCCAGTTTCACCAACAGGGCGTGTCTGGTTGCCAGTGGCTTCCGTACTGCATTTTACAGGATTTAACAAGATGCCGAGTTCATCTTTAGTGTGTGTAAAAGACGGGAAATTAGAAGCAGCATTACTGACTCACTAGCCCCACCAATTGGTCCATATTGGACGATAATTCGAGACCCACAGAAGCATCTTCCACCTGGACATTTAAAGCCCGAACCCTCTACCCTGAATAGAGTAGAACTTTTGGTCTTTTGTCCTGTTGTGTCCACTAAAACAATCCTGCTAAATTGAAGCTGGTGCAACATGATTCACAGTTGGCAAAATGTGCCAGTTTACCTCCATTGTTGCCATCAAATCTGGAGGATTTGCAGATGAATGCTGTAGTTAGAAAGAACCCCAAAACACTGACATTTAAATGCAATTCGTTTAAAGGTCCAGTAAAATCTATTCTTTTAGCCATTGCACATTACAAGCAGGTGCAATATACATCTATGTAAGTGCATAGAGCTAGAGATACCGCAGAGCTATAATTTAAAGACGAGCAGCATGCTTCCTTTACTGCAAACCATTACACGCTGACTGATTAAATAGCTGATATTTGTGAAATCGACAGTGGAAATGACCAGAAAGCTCAGGGCGGCTTCCTCTTCACAGCAATGGGACGTTTTTCCACCTCCCACCTGCGAAACATATTTCACATTTGCTGAGTGGAACTTGCCGGGGCACCAAGATGCTTATCTGCTCCTAGGGCTGCCCACTGCTCACTAAGGGTGATGAGTTAAATGCAGAGGACACATTTCACTGTGTGCACCGTGTGCTGTGCTGCCGTGTATCACATGTGACAATCACTTCACTTAAAATCTGGTCTTGTTCTAGAGGCACCTTTTCTCTGCCAGACCTTATTAGTATATTCTTACTGTAGCAGTCCCTGGCCTCTAGAGGTCGCTCTAACAGCGGCAGAGCAGTGCTGTGATTGTCATTGTGAAACACTTCAGCAACACACGGTGTCCTCTGTATTTAACCATCACCCTTGGTGAGCAGTGGGCACCATGACAGACGCCCAGGGAACAGTGTGTGGGGACGGGACCTTCATCAAGGGGACCTTACGGGACCTTACCCTACCCGCTAGGTCACCACTGTCTACCCACCATTGGCTGTGTTGGACAGGGGTCAATTTATATTTAAATTGACAGCATATACCTTATCCAGAGAGCCCTACAATCAGGGGACAGTCCCCCTGGAGACACTCAGGTTTAAGTGTCCTGCTCAGGGACACGATGGTAGTAAGTGGGATTAGAACCTGGGTCTTCTGGTTCATAGGCGAGTGTGTTACCCACTAGGCCGGTGCATTTATGAATTCACAGGTAATGCTGTGGGTGGATCCAGGGCCGCGCCCTCCCAATGCTCAGAAAAAGCTCCCCGATTTGGAGATGCAAATCTTCAACTTCTTGTTTCTTCACCTATTTAATTTCATATTCCCACGTCTTCAGTTTCATTCTATAAGGTAAAAAATGCAGCAGCCATGCACGAGTTGGGCCGCCCAGACTTTGACTGGTGTATATGCAACAGGGACAATGTTTTGCAGCCTTAGTCTTTCTGCAAAACAGTGAATAAAGAGAGTTTGTGCATTTCATCTCACGTACCACATGTGCTCTGTAGACTGGTGAGAAGAGAACGGAGACGGACCTGGTAGCTGCTATTTTAGGTTTCTTTGGTCCTCTGATAAAGCGTGAAACAGAAGGCCCTCTGTTTGCTCGCAGCAAGGTGGCTCCTGTTATTACGGGAGGAAGTCAAACAAGACATCAGAACGGGATGGAAAAATTAGAACCAGCGGGAATTTCCTAGTCATTCAAGAGACAGCACCAATTAAACTGGTCCTGTGCCACTCGAAGGTGTCCTTGGAAAGTTCACAGGAAGACGGTCCTCTGGTGGAGAGTTCAGCACTGTAATAATGTAATAACCAAATATTCCACACCACGAACCTTGATGGGTTTGACTAAAAGAAAATGTTGGTTTTGTTGGTTCTACCAGGGACTATATTAACTGGCTTAAACAGAGTTGCATTAATAAAAAAAATTAATACAATTTTATAGACTAAAATTGACTTGAGTTTGGATGAAACAGAGACTAATAAAGCTTAAAATGACCACTGGATGCAAAGACTAAACTAAAACGAAAAAAGTTACAGTTCGTCTGGATTGTCACCAGTTCAGTCAAATTTGTTGTGAAAAAGGCCCGGCAGCGTCTCTTTTCTGTTATACTTTGACTCCACCCATTTGCACACCTTCACCCTAGCTGTTTTATGTTAAAGACATAAAATTGTAATATTTGGTTATGTTTGCATATTGGTTCCTTGTATACTTGCAATATTGAGGTCTGTAGCAGTCGCTAAAAGCATTTCACTGCATATCATACAGTGTATGAGACAAATAAAATTTTAATTTGATTTTATGGCGTCCTTGGCTGCTACCTTGTGGACATTTAAAAGATGTGGAATTTCCAGGAGGCAAAATGTGGAAAATGTTTAAGAGAAATAAAAAAAAAAAAAAAAATCTTTATTACAAAACAAAAAGTTCCTACACGAAGTGGCTGAGAAAGACCCCATGTTATGACCAGCTGCTGCTGAACCAACCTCAGCAATGTTCTGGCCAGGCCTGTAGACTAGCGTTCCTCGATTGGAACTGGGTTTGGGGGAGATGGCCCCGACACCATGACACCAATGCAGCATAATATCAGAATTACAGGTTCCGGTCGTATTTATGAGTGACCCGATGATGGCCGAGTTGGTGGGAACCTTGTGGCATCTGACACCACATCAACCAGCATGAGAAGGTCAGTAATAATTCCACACCAGCCACTTCCTGTTTCTATCAGTTTATTTCTGTAAAGACAGATATAATGGATATAACGTGAGCGCTTGTCTCCTGTGCGTGGAGGAACGTTCCCTTCAGGATGTAAACACGTTTCCATGAGACACCAACATTCCGTTAAAAAAAGAAGCTGCATGAAAATATATTTTCAATCCGACAACTCCGCAGTACAAATATATGAATTCATGATTACATGCGAACTTTATTCCCCGTACATACACTATACAGACTTCCCCACAATGGCGCCGCCTCGGAGAAATGAAGCCTGCGGTACAGCGACCGGCTCCCTTCGCCGCTGCCACAAATAGTCCACGTCAGAACTGGCCCAGCGCTTTGGTCCTGCACACGGCCAGAAGGAAGAGATTTGGAGGGAAAAGGCACCATGCACACGTATGTGACTCGGGCAGGAGGAAAAAGGGACGAAAAGAACGACGTCGTCGTCGTCATCAGCAGCAGCAGCAGCAAACGTAGCACAATTCCCCGGGTCGGAGGTTAAGGCATCGGTCAAGAGTTCATATTCAGTTATTAAGGCAGCCTACAGGGAAGAAAAATACAACGACAGTCACGTTCAGGCATTTCTTCCACAATAAATCTGTCCACCGCCTTTTCAGAATGTTTCTTTTGTCTGGACATTTTTACAATCTCATCATTACAAAAAGCGCAATAAAGCAAAATGCTGATTATCCCGGCAGGGTTTATTCTGCCGTAGAAACGTGGCAGAAGGACGTGATGAAATAATGACCCTGCGTTGCCAGATATTTCAGTAAATGTTGTGAAAACGTGGGCGTGGCTGAATACCTGGGCGGGGCTCTCAGCCGTCGTTCTCATACTGACTCCAGCGCTTCTTCGACTTGAGCTCCTTCAGCCACTGTGGTGAGGACTCCTCTCTGAGCGGGAAACAGAAAGTGTAAAAGCGGAGTGAGGGGACCAGGCGGTGACGTGGGGAACGTAAGTGAGGAGAATCAGATGCAAGTTACAGGAGGTTAAGCAGGAATTACTTTACCTGGCAGACCCTTTTATCCAATTCTCATTCGATTTCTATAGATTTTGAGTTATAAAACTAAAGAGTCCTGATCAGGCCCAACTTGTCAGGAATACAGCATGCTGGGAATTGTTAAGCTAGACGATTATTTTTTTTTTTTTTTAAATTTTGTGCAGTGTGTTTGTGCATGTGCGCGTGTAAGCGTTAGACTCTTCTGAAATACTTTTTTTGCCAGGGTTCTTACACATTTTTACAAAAGAATTTCCATAACTTTTCATTGCAATATGTTCTCTGAAATTTCCATAACATAAATAAGTAAAAGAGATCATCAAAGGTATCGTTGGCACTGGTACTGGATCGATTAAGTGTTCAGTGGGGATTTACGTGGCAGTGGTGTACAGGAACTATGTACTTCGTTTTACGTTCATGGGTCTTTTCCAGAATTTTTTATGCTTATTTCGTATTTTTTTCAGGGCCGGGAAAATTCAGGGTTCTGGAGAGAATTGTTTTTTAATCTTGACAGATGTGTGGACAGTCGAGGGGACTCACCCGTCCTCCCTGCCGACTGGGCTGAGCGGCAGGACGCAGGACGCCCGGGGGAGGAAGGGGGATCTCGGGGAGCGAGACGTGGACGAGGGAGCGGAGCCGTCCGACTGGCCGTCCGAGTCGCCCCTCTTCTTCAGCTGGGCCTGAGTGTGCATACACACACATGCACACACACACACACACACACACACACATATACACACACGCACAAACACAAAAACACATACACACATATACACACACGCACAAACACAAAAACACATATACACATATACACACGCACAAACAGTAAAACACACACACATATACACATGCACAGGCACACGTATATACACACGCATGCACACATACAAACATACACACACACACGCAAACAGGCACACACATACACACACAAAAACACACGCATACACACACAAACAGCTCTTTAAGAACAAGTAACTAGTGATGTGGGGTTGGTAGTAAATTCAGAATTCTCGCCTCCTACGATTAATATTTGTCACCTTGAGAGCTGAGGGGTCCACGCCAGGGAACAGCGCCACCCTCTGAGTGGAGGAGGTGGCGGGCGTCCGGGGGTCCGTCCCGCCGCTCGGGGACTCGGAATCGGACTCCTCCTGCAGACCCGGCTCGGGTTTCTCCTCTGTGAAGCGAACAAGCGACGGTGCTGATTGGCGTAATCTGTATGAATTGACCGCGGTGAGCGTCCTCGTACCGGTGGAGTCTTTAAAGCGCCAGTCCTGCGCCTCGCCGGGGACGCTGGGCAGCGCGGCGCTGTGGCGGCCAGGCCGGGACGGGGGGGTCCGCCGGCTCCGCTTCTTACTCAGCTGCACTCTGGAGCGCAGAGCGCTGGAGTCCAGCAGCGCGGTGGACGTCTGACCCACAAACACCCGCACGTGAGCGTTTCCACGTCGACAGGCGCCTAAAACGCGCTGCGGCGGCGGCTACTGACCTCAGGGAAGGGGAGGGGATCGACCCGCTCCTCGGGCGAGGGGGTGGAGCCATCCGGGGAGCCTGTGGCTGTGATTGGTTCGACGGGCGTCTGAGGCAGAGCGGGTTTGCGTGGTGATGGTGTGAGGCTGCTATCCGGGGATGGGGTGGCAGGGGTCAGACTGGGGTCAAACACAGGAAGGAAGACAACTAGCTAAAAAGCGCGTGTATATTCTGCAAGTTACAATGAAAATATACATTACATACACACTGTTTTAGTAATTAATTATGGCGTCCACAGGACCCCGATATGTCTGTACGAGACAAACGCAGCATCATTAGGACATTTCGATTCTGCACGTTTTCCATGGGCGGTCGAGTTCCGCGGCTGCTGACGGAGGTTCCCAGACCCCCGTCTTTGTAAGGTACTGCGCAACTTCAGGAAGAAGGTGCAAGCAGGTTTGGGATCAACGCCCAGATTTCCCAGTTAAATAGTCAGAGAGAAATGAACGGGTGCAATTGAATATTAAACAAATAACGTGACGATCAGCAGAACCGATAAGGAACCAGGACCACCCCCATCCCTGCTCGTTCCTTCACCTGATGTACACGTTGCCGTGGAGAGCAGCACGAGGGCGGACAGGAAGTAGGACCGGAGGCGAGAAGGCGAGGAACGCGAGCGCGGCTTCCTACCTGCCGTCGGTGTGCAGCCCCGCGTCCCACGTTCCGTACTGGCTGTCGGACTCCTGCGCCACGGGACCCGCGTCCTTCACGTCCTCCGGGCCTTTAACACACTGCTTCAGCTGCTCCTGCATCCATTACAAATACAGGAAACACGTCAAGTCAACGCGAAGTCGTGCTTAACACGGCCACAAGGTGGCGTCCTCCACACACACACCCTCACATATCCACACAGCCATGAAACACTCATATCCTCATCATCATCATCATCGAGAGCGATACTGCAGCCAGTCTGTTAGAGGCGATGCGGGACACACATTCATCTCACAATTACAGAATTAGAGGTGTAAAGGAAGGAGGAGGAACTTTTCTGGAATAACGCAGGAAAAAGAAGACATGAGAATAAAAATGCAACAGGTACAAGGATACGAACGCCACTCATTCTGATCAATAACCTTTCCAATAATTCAGACTGTGAAGCAGTTACGAGGAGCGCCCGTTTTGATTGGCTCCTGAATGTATGAGAGAGTGACAAAGAGAAGTGCACTGGCTGACGTAGTGTGTGTGAATGCGGTGTGTGTGCATGTGTATGCGTGTGGTGTGTACGCGCTTGTGTATGTGTGTATGTATGTGTGTGTGTGTGTATGCGAGTGTGTATGCATGTGTATGGTGTGTACGCGTGTGTGTGTATGTGTGGTGTGTACACGTGTGTGTGTGTGTATATGTGTGTGCATGCGCGCGTGTGTGTGTGGTGTGTATGCATGTGTATGTGTGTGGTGTGTACGCGTGTGTATGTGTGTGGTGTGTACGCGTGTGTGTATGTGTGTGTAGGGCGTCTGTCCGCAGCCAGTCGAGGGGATAATGAGGAGTAATGGGACGGGATGGTGGTGGAGAGTGAGGTGCCGTGTCTGTTGGACCGTGCTGGTTTTAATGAGGATGCTACAGAGGAAGCAGTGTGCCACACACACACACACACACACACACACACACACACACACACACACACACACACAGGGCCTGAAGGGTGTGTTGCTGCACTCTGAACAATGTGCCATTCTTATCATGCCAGAAACGGCTTGCTTAGGCGGGGCAAACGCTCTGCAGGCTCTCCGCGACGGGAAGGTGGGAGGGCGGCGGGGCCAAATCGGCCCTTTCCAGACAGGAAGGGTGCGCCCGGGGAAGCGGCAGAACAATGAACGGATAAACGGAGGGTGGCGAGAGCGAGCGGAGCAGCCGCGGAGCGTTGTGGGCACCCGACACCCAAAACACACACGAAACCTCCAGACAACAGAGACAACATGCGGCCGTCCACGTTCACACACAACGTCAGCTGGGCCCATACCAGGCACGTCACAATGTCCTTCACGCTGTTCCCTGAATATTTTGTGGGGCTTCTTTTGTCTGGAATCATCTCTTTTGGGGACCACTGGGAGGGTGACATCAGGTCTGTAGAATACAGAGCCAGGCAGCACCATCTAGTGGTGCTTCCTTACGTGGCCCTCAACAATTAAACCCACTCAACTCTACCAGAAATGTGTGCTGATAATCATCTGATCCATGCATGTAATATATGCACCAAGCCCGGCAGGTTCAAACGTCAGTGTCACTGTGAAACACTGCAGCCCAGCACACGGTGCACACGGTGAAATGTGTCTTCTGTAGGGGAGCAGTGTGTGGGGACGGGACAACCTTCAGATTACGGGGCCGCTTCCTTAACCGCTAGGCCACCACTGGCCTCCACATCTAGACTGTGGAGATGCAAGTTCCACTTTTCTCTAATTGCCTTGTACATATGGCCAAACCTTTCATCTTGTGTATGACCAGCCAGTCAACCCTCAGTGAAACGCTCAAAGCCGTCTCAGGTAACTTCTGAAGTGCGGTTTCCACGCTCATGAACAGGCTGTTCTAGATGGACAGTGCGTCCATGTTGTTAACCGTACATTATGAAGACAGGCAGAGCGGAAACTTCAAACTGGCTTTATTGATTATCTGGACATGCTAAGAGACCATTTAGCCAAGCGTTGAGAGGAGGCTTGAGGCGGTGATCTTTCAGCTCAGGTTTACAACCACGTTTCAAATCAAGCAGTCCAGGCCACCTTCTCAAGAGGACAAGTGACGAAAAAAAAAGCACACACACACACACCGTATCATGGTCCTATTCAGACATATCTAGGACATGGCTTCATCAATCCACAGCAGCCAGCATAGAGGAAAGCCCACTGAGAAGCATCTCATAGCCACTGACCACACTGCTGGAGCTTATACCATCTTCAAGATACCTCTACAAAAAGTGCTTCGTGAAAAGATGAGAAGACCGGACGGCTGAGCAACGCGATTTACGTACGAAAGGCACGGCAGGCGCGCCGCCGCCGGTCTGTAATGGAAAGTGTGAGTAGTGGTGAAAGAGGTCCGGAAGGAAGGCCCGGGGAATATTTGGGAAAATGCGCCATATAAAGAAAATAAAAAAAAAAAAATCCTGATGAAACCACAATTTATGTGTAATGTACGAAACTGGCAGACACACAAAGAGACTGAAGGCCATGTTCACCGGACAGTAGTGATCGACAAGACGGCTCTTGTTTGTTCTCTATTCTTCAAGTTGGACGCAATAAGATATTTATTAGAGAATTCAGCTTTTTAAAGATGTTAAATGAGCGTAAAAATAAACCTGAAGGACATTGTGATTCGTGCCGCATGGCTGCCACCTTGCTCAGCGTCTGCCAGCGGGTTCGAGGAGGAGGAGCGAACGCACGGGAGGACCACCCACTGGTCCCGGACGAACCGGACCAACGTGTGCTTATAATACAACCACCGCGTTCCAAGACAGGGTGCCGCTCCGAATTCCTCTTCGTTTATCTGCACGCTATGGAAGGAAAAACCTGTTCCATTTGACTTTGAAGCTTCAAGCACCAAAACTTCACTTTCAGTATTATTCAGAAATTCAAATCTGGACATCTGAGCATGAACAATCGATCGGTGATCACCTCAACTCGGACGATGGCGCTGTTGTGGATCAACCTAAAATAAACTGATAAAGTGATTGTCATTGTGATACACAGCAGCACAGCACACACAGTGAAATGTGTCCTCTGCATTTAACCATCACCCTCGGTGAGCAGTGGGCAGCCATGACAGGCGCCCGGGCGACCTGACGTACACGTGTTTCCCGCCGATTAGTCCATTTCAGAAAAGTGCTGGATAACAGTCAATTTAAAACGAAACTAAACGATTATTTCTGTCCATTGTTTATTAGCGCTATTCCTTAATCAGACTGGCCGACGTTCTACATCATTTGGTGGAGCTCCTGCTGCGCGTTTACCTGCTGGTTATGTCGTATTGGGATTGTAACCACCGTCTGTGTGTTGATTTAAAGAGACTTTGTTCTGAGTTTACGGCGCTCTCTCTCTCTCCGAGTTTGAAATTCAAAAGCTAATAACATTTCTAAATCAGACGGAACAGGTTTCCTTCCACGGCGCATTACATATTACCCGTAACTGGTACGAATGGAACTAGAATGAACAGGGCGCTCTTCACTTATAGCGTGAGCGCGTGGTCGCTTTGGAATTTTACATCTACGCCGCTGTTCTTCAGCCGTGCGCAGATGTGTATGAGGATAGTGGCCTTTAGCGGTTATAAGGAAGGTTGCCACTGAGCACTGTCCACACACACTGCTCCTCAAGGGTGACGGTTAAATACAGAGGACACATTTCACCGTGTGCTGTGCTGCAATGTATCACGATGACAATCACTTTCACCCACCCCAAAAAAAAAAAAAAAAGTGGGGCCCCGGAACCGTGTCCTGTGGAACGGAAACCATGTAATTACAAATACAGCTCCTCTACAGGGACTGCACGACCTTGGCAGGAAGGGAAAGTGGAGCTCTTACAGCAGTGGGTGTGGTGGGGGACGCGGTCCGTCTGCGCAGGGACAGACGCTGCTGGCTGCGAAGAGAGAAGCGGCGGAAGGACTCGCGGCTCCGGGAGGCCAGGCCGCGAAGGGACGCCGCCCTCTTGAACCCACCGCTTTCCTTGCTCCTTCCAGCTGCTGCCACCGCTCCTCCCCGCTCCACGTTGGTGGAGACGAAGTTCAGGGCCCCTTGCAGCGAGCGGCGGACGTTTCCCACCCAGCCCGCCATCTGGGACTGGGCCACCGACAACTTGTCTCCTAGGTACTCCATCTCTGATGAACAAGGACAATTCAGGAACAAGTGGAGAAGCACTGACGCGTGGGTTCAGTTGCCAGGTCACATGCTCTTTGACAGTCCCTGATGTCCCTCCACAATCAGGCAGTCTTTAGATTGCTAAAGTCGACGGGCGAGTCCCAGCAGAGCCTAGAAACTCACAGCGGTAGTCAAGCTTCAGTCACAAGAATAATGTCCAACAGCGTCAACAACCAATAATAACTGCATAATAATCAGCCTTGTCTTGGTCCATATCCTTCAGAGGAACTGCTCCATAATGTATGGTCTCCATAAGCTGAGCTCGCTCACTGACTCACTCCATTCCAGTGGAGGGCAGATCCAGCAACGCCTGCAGAGGCTCTGTAGGTCACATTCAGTAAGAAAAAAAAAAGGTTCTACGCGCCCTCAGACGTGGCCGTCATGTCGTGCTGAATCCAGACCTGCATGGTGACAAGTTCCTTTCCCTCAGAGATAAAAAACCCGGCCAGATACGACTGAACACTCACGGGCACGGGCACGCCAAAGGCAAACACACGAGCCGGCTGTCCAACCTGCCACCCCAGGTTCCGCGGGCTGCAACTTCACGTCGGGCGCGGCCCTTTCCCGTCAGAGGAAGAGCCCCACGGCGCGCCAGCCGGTGACCCCGAGACTCTCCTCGTCCGCCACACAGGCAGCATCGCACGGCGGCGGAACGTCCTTCGTCTGTTCGCGGGGGCGCGTCAGCGGTGGGAGGAGTGAGAGGAGAGGGAGGGAGGGAGGGAGGGAAGCCTGTGATTTGTGGATGGTGGGAGGAGTGTGATCTAGACGCTGCAGCTCTATGCCAGCATGCGGTGAACGAGTGTGTGTGTGTGTGTATATGTGTGTATGAGTGTGTGTGTGAGAGAGAGAGAGAGATGGGGCGATTATGTAATGTGGCCACAGATACAGTTTCTCTAAGAACGAGCCACAGGACCGAGATAGAGGACAGTACAAGCAGTCACAATGTCATCAGGTCGACACCGGGAATCATGGGAACCTCCAGATACCCGCTAAAACAATCCTACTTCGTGTCACAGTTTTACCATTACAGCCTGTCCATAACACTGATCTCACAATCCCACCCCCAGCTGGCCTACATGACCACAAGACCGACCGCTGGCGCCCCCTGGTGTTCGGCCCCTGTAACCGCAGGGAACCGGTGTTGGGGTCATGGCGACAGTCACTGACCTAATTCAAAATAAAACTTTATTTCACCCACAGATTCTAAGCATGTATCCCATTTTCATCCAGTCCAAAATCCTTGTGTCTCCGTATAAAAGGTAAACACGAGAGACCTCTGGATCTTAACATCAGGACCGGCGGAATTTCATTAAAGGCTGGCCGATCATAAATACAATACTGACAGATGTGGCCATTACATTCCAGTATGATAAAAAAAGTGAGAACATTTGCATCTGCTATTTGACTGCTTTTGAGCAGTACTGTAAATGTGCCCTCAGCTTCCTCTATTTGGTGCTTTAACCACCAAAACGGGAATTAAATGCTTTTGTACAGTGGCGTGGGTGAAACACATCGCTGCGAACTGTTCCTCACACACTTTCAGAAGAAATGAAAAAGGCCTTAAGACATTTACGACATTAGAGATGGACACTGATACTGGCAGACTGCAAACACACACACACACACACACAGTGTAAGATGAGCTTACAAGTAAGAAAGATGAAGCAAAACTATCTGTAAAGTCACAACGACGTCAGAAGCAAGCGAAGAAATGATGAGGAGACACGACGGCGACTTGTCACTTCCTCCGAGCCCTGCCTTACGCCGAAATTGTAAAATGAGGATGTGGTCAGCATGAATAACTTCTCATGAACAAGGGAGCATTACAGGTAATCTGACATATTTCATATAAAATCACATTTCTAAAACTTGCAGGTTCTGCAACAGAACACACACGGTGTGTACGGTGGATATTTATCGGCGGACCAGTCCTCCTCTGATTTAGCGGATTTTGGATGTGGTGAAAAGATGGCTTACCCAGAGGAGGTGTATTGGCCTGAAGCACGATGGGCAGAGACAGGCAGCCATCACCCTCCGGCTCTCTTCAGAATTTCCCGACAGTTCGCCCCCCCAACTCTCTCTCTTATTAGAAAACGCCCTCTCTTTATCGCTGCCGTCTGGCTTGCTGTCTGCTGGAGACGCTCAGTTATGACTGTTCCTTTACAGATGTCCAGAGAGAGGGTGAGCGAGAGACAGAACTTGCTCACACTTCCGCTAAAGCAACCACATGCGGCCGTTAACACTGCTGTGGTAGTAGCCTAGCAGGTAACACACTCGCCTATGAACCACAAGACCCAGGTTCAAACCCCACTTACTACCATCGTGTCCCTGAGCAAGACGCTTAACCCTGAGTGTCTCCGGGGGGGACTGTCCCTGTAACTACTGATTGTAAGGCACTCTGGTAAATGCTGGAAATGTGCGAACAGGTACGTATGAGGAAAAAAAAAAATAAACCTGCCCTTTGATTTCAAGAGCGAAAACTTCCAAATGTGTCCATGAACAAATAACCTCTGGCTTTTATTTATACATTAACCCTTTCCTACATTATATATCAACTCGAGGTCAACTTAGTAGCCTAGTGGGTAACACACTCGCCTATGAACCAGAAGACCCGGGTTCGAATCCCACTTACTACCATTGTGTCCCTGAGCAAGACACTTAACCCTAAGTTGCTCCAGGGAGACGGTCCCTGTACCTGCTGATTGTAAGTCGCTCTGGATAAGGGCGTCTGATAAATGCTGTAAATGTCTCAGCAAGGACACACTGAACGGAACGATTGGTGAAGAGAAGGTCCAGATTCTAGAACAAAGATTCAATATAATTTGATGGAGCCACCAGGTGGCACCTGACTTTTACATAAATAAGTTTCTCGACATGAAAACTCTCCCAGGCAAAGAATCGGTAAGGAGTCAGGCTACATATTACAAATGATGACATAAGAACAGGTAGCATTCCTTTAAATTTGTGTTATACCACATGATCATTGTTTGTCCAAACAAATTTAACAGGGGTGGTTGTCCATAGTAGCCTAGCGGGTAACACACTCGTCTATGAACCAGAAGACCCAGGTTCAAACCCCACTTACTACCATCCCTGAGTCCCTGAGCAAGACACTTAACCCTGAGTGTCTTCGGGGGGGACTGTCCCTGTAACTACTGATTGTAAGTCGCTCTGGATAAGGGCGTCTGGAAAATGCTCTAAATGTAAATGTACATATACATTGTAATTCTTCATCATCTAAATGGTTTGTAGTACTGAACTGAGGCCATATACCTGCTGTGATTTTTTTTTGCATTGCTTCAAAATGCAAACATTAAAGTTTATTTAAAAATTATTAACATTTTCAATTGTATGAATGTATGAATGCATCATTTACATTTACGGCATTTATCAGACGCCCTTATCCAGAGTGACTTACAATCAGTATTACAGGGACAGTCTCCCTGGAGCAATTTAGGATTAAGTGTCTTGCTCAAGGACACGATGGTAGTAAGTGGGATTCGAACCCGGGTCTTCTGGTTCATAGGCGAGTGTGTTACCCACTAGGCTACTACCAACCTAATAAACCTAGCATCCCCATCCTAGCATCACTCATGCAATACCATGATATCAATATTGTTGCCATAGTATCACATCTATATTATTCAAATATTATCACCACCTAAATAAAGCAACCAAAGATGCAACTCACCCCCCAGCTGTGGTGTTCCCCCCTCCGGTGAGCGCTGCGGCTCCTCATTCGAGGAACAGGTCCATCAACAACACTCTCGGTCGGAGCGGTACGCCGACTCATGCTCCGAGAGCGCATGCGTGACAACTCCTGAGCACACAGATTTCAACCAAGATCATACACATCATTTTCAAATAAACGGTCACACCATCTGCCCAGAGGGAACAATTTCATTCAAACCACTAAACCCTGGTTACGCAGCGGTTGGAAGGAAAATATGGCCAAGAACCGGACCGGGACCTGAAGAATGACCCGAGCCCCCCAAGTCTCACCTGTTCTCTCCGTGCTGTTGTGCTCTCCATTCTGGGCTCCTGGGAAACCAGCTCCCAGGCTTCAGAAGCCCCCGTTGTCTTGAACTGGGCCATGCCTTTATCACCCTGCCCTTGTGTGGTGGACCCAAAGCATTCCTTCCTGGACATGGAAGTGGGTTGGAGGGAAAATGCTGCTCCGAGAAGGTCCATATCAATAGGGAAGGCTGCCCATTGCTTGTCTGGAACCACAGCTCCTTGAGAAGCATGACTAGAGTAATTAGAAAGTGCAGAAGATGCTGCAGCCATGGGTGGTGCCAATGTTGACAGCATGGTGGTAGCTGGAGTTGGTATTAAGGGAGGCGGGAGTGTAGGAATCAGTAATGGTATTTGAGATGTACTCTCTGCATGCCTCTGCAACCTCGGATCTGGACTGGATTTGATACTGGCTGTTCTTCTATGGGATTCCAATGGAACCCACGGATCATCGCCCAGAAGCTCTACCTTCCTCTGGTGCCAGAGATCGGATTGGTTTGCAGGCCATGCTTGCCTGGTTCCCCTATGGCTTTCCCCAGTCAACCAGTCTGGTTCTTTTAGGCCAGGCTCAATGGGCTTGAGGGGTTGAGGAAGCATGAGCGACGTCTGAAGCGTTTGGGAGGGTGGATAGGGATTCAATTGCTCAAGAGTTTGTTGTGGTTGAAGGAGGGACTGTGACTCAGGTTGGAGAAGTGGTTGATATTTGGTCCAGTCAGGAGTAGTGGGTAGGGTTTGCATTTTGGTCCAATCTGGCAAATTGGCTGGGTGAGGCTGTTGAGGTCTGGTTTGAGACTGGGCTCTGGTCAAATTGAGAGATACGGGTTGAGGCTGCAGGGGTGGCTGAAGATGGAGGAGAGGCGGTTGAGCGAACTGGTATTGAGGCCTTCCCCACTCTGGATTCTGAGGCTGAATCTGTGTGCCGATACCAGCAACATCCACGTTCTGGAAGCCCACAGTGGAACTGACCTCTCCAGCAGAAGAAGTTTGAGACGGAGCACTGAAGGAGTCAATGTCAAGGATGGCTGGTCGGTAAGGTTCCTCTGATCGAGCTGAAGGCGGTTTCCATCGAGCTGAAGGTTGCTCAGGAGGTGTGGTATTGGATCGACTGGACCAATCTCCCAAAGACAATGAATCCAGGTCCAGCACTTGGGGTCTCAAAGAAGACTCCCTCCTCTTTTGTCGTTCCTGTTCCTGCTCCCTCTTCCTTTCCTGTGCACCATCTTTATCCTTCTTTTCCCTTGACCGCTGTTTCTCCTGCTGTTGTCGCTCTCTTTGCCGTTGCACCTCATACTCATGCAGCCGTTGCTTCTCAAGCTCTTTAAGTTTCTCAAATTCCTCCAGCTCCTTCTGCCGTTCTCTCTCGATTAGCTTCTGCTTTTCCATCTCCTTCAACCTCTCCAAAACTTTCTGTTTTTCCATCTCCCTCTGCTTTTGCCTTTCCAACTCTCTCTGTCTTTCCTGTCTTTCTCTTTCCTGTTGTTTCTGCCTCTCCATCTCCTTCTGCCTCTGTCTTTCCTGTTCTTTCTCCCTTTGTTTCTCTCGCTCTCTCTCCAGTTCCCTTTGTTTTTCCAATTCCCTCTGTTTTTGTTTCTCAATTTCTCTCTTCCGCTCGATCTCTCTTTGCTTCTCCCTCGCTCGCTCCATCTCTTTCTGCCGTTCAAGTTCCCTTTGGCGTTCATACTCCCTTAGTCGTAACCTCTCTTGATCCAACATCCTTACTTTCTCTCTCTCGTACTCTTTTTGCCGCTCTCTTTCAGCCTCTCTCTGTCGCTCCAGCTCCTTCTCCAATGCTTTCCGCCGCTCGTATTCCGATTCTTTTTGCTTCTGTCTTTCGACATCCCTCAGTTGCTGTAGCTCCCGTTGTCTCTCTTTTTCCTTGTCAACTTCTCTCTGCCTTTCTTTCTCTTTTTCGAGTTGTCTCTTTTTCTCATATTCCAGAAATTTCTGCTTCTCTGCTTCCATCACATCACCCACGATCTTCTGCTGCTGACGCAGACCCTCCTTGTCATGATCCTGCTTTCTGCTTCTTTCCCTTTCTGCACAGCCTTCGTTCTTCACTTGTGATTCCAGGTGTGCAGCGTTCCCGAGAGCGGCATCCAAAGAAGGGTTCCTGCGCAGAGGGACAACCTTACCCTGAGCGGCTGAGAGCTTCACAGGGTTATCAAAAGGCATGTCCACCGGCACGACTTTCCTCATGTTCTCACCCGCCTCTATTGAGGACATGGCTTCTTGTATCTGTCCAGTCAGAGCAAAGTACGTTGCTCTTGGTCTGGCCAGCAGTTCATCGCTCTCCAGCATCTTGGGACGTTTAGGTGCCGCCACCTCTTCCCTCTCGCCCCTCATTCTGCTCTTCTCCGCTAACGCCGGGAGAACGCTCTCGTCTTCATCCGACTCCAGTTCGGCAACTGCTAACCTCTGGATTTCCGTCTGCCTCTGGATTTCCTCTTCCATCATTCTAACCACATCCAGCTTCTTCTGCTGCTCCGTCTCGCCCCAACGCTGCAGGGCTCCTACTCTGAGGTAGCGAGGACTGCTCTGCCTCAGGGTGCCCGCTGCTGCAGGCACGTTCCTCTCTTCCTTGGCCCCTGTGCCAGGGGCCCTGTCTCTTTCTCCAGCATCAGAGCGGCGCGAGCGCAAGGTAAGAGCGCGTTCCTCCAGTCTAGCCGGCGGTACGTTTTCACTCACGGCACAGCTCTCGCTCAGCGATGACAGCGTGTCGAAGACATGCTCCACGCGCTTTGGACTGGAGGGGGACATAGGATCCCTGTATGTGGCTGTGACCAGGCTCCCATCGTCCTCCTCATCCATCCCTGTCAACGAGTGAAGGTCTCCTCTGGTATGGGTCGACCCTTGTTGCCACTGCGGCCTAGAAACCGCATCCTCCACCATCTGCACACTGTGCCTCTCCACTATGTTCTCAAACAGGGCCGCACGGACCGTCTGCACTCCACCAGAGCTCTCAGACCGGAACCATGCTTCAGGCCTTCGAGAAGATGCGTCGGGTTGTTTTGGAGTCAGGTTATTGCCATCAGATTGACTTTGATCTCTGTTGAGTGGATCTTCAGGCTGAAATGACAAGAGAGGTTACTTACTAACTCACTTTTTCTAAACCGGGTGGGGTGCGGGCCAGGGGTGGCAGTAGCCTGGAGGGTAACACACTCGCCTATGAACCAGAAGACCCAGGTTCAAACCCCACTTACTACCATCGTGTCCCTGAGCAGGACACTTAACCCTGAGTGTCTCCAGTGGGGGACTGTCCCTGTAACTACTGACTGTAAGTCGCTCTGGATAAGGGCGTCTGATAAATGCTGTAAATGTAAATGGGGCGGAGACTATTTAGACTCGCAAATGTATCTATCCACACGAACAATGAGGGGTGAGGTATAGTCGTTTTCGGCGGCCTGTTAGTTTTAAGCATTTTAGTCTTATTTTAGTTGGAATAATACATGAATACTTTATCGCGTCTCGTTTTTTTTTTTGTCAACAATATTGTGTGATATATTCTACTGTATTTACAGTCACATGACCAGCATTTACGTTGCTTCTTGTCTCCATCACATCAATAAGGGTTTGAAGATATTTAGTCACAAGTACAGGCCAAAAGTCTGGACACCTTCTCATTCAACGTGTTTTCTTTCTTTTCATGACCATTTATGTTGGTAGATTCTCACTGAAGGCATCAAAACTATGAATGAACACATGTGGAGTTCAGTACAGAACTCCACATGTGTTCATTCATAGTTTTGATGCCTTCAGTGAGAATCTACCAACGTAAACGGTCATGAAAATAAAGAAAACAAACTTTTGGCCAGTACTGTATTTGTAGTTGTACCATGAGTGAAGATTAAAGAGACCGGCTTGCCTCTATGTCGACTCAGTAAGCAGAGCTGTGTGCTCTTTGTTTAGGGAGATTAAAGAGGGTGTGGTGCGGAGACGCAGTAATCAAAGCCTTGCCCCTGTGTGTGACCTTTCTACCGAGCATGTACATGAGCAAGACTTTAATAGTCAGTCAGGTCACAGTGAACATGACTAATAGACCAACTCGGGTTACCGACGCTACGAAGCTGCCGGTTCCTCTGCGGTGTCGGCATCATTCCCAAAAGGAATTTTAGAACGTTCGGTGAGGATCCGTTTAAAAAACAAAAATCAAAAGCACGGCACACTAAGTAAAATGACATGGAAACATGCAAAACATGCAAAACCAGAAGGCTTTTTCCTCAGAGTCGTCCCGATGTCACCGACTGCACTCATATTTAATTATGTGTACAATTACATCAAATCTGTGAATAATTGAAATGGTTACATCTTATTTTACGATCGGTTTTTAACGAATTACCTGTCTTCTGCTCTCCTGTGGACTCTTCGTCTCAGTAGTCGATGTAGATGGAAGCTTGTCAGACCCAAACCTGAGACAAAAAGACATTCACCTCTACATGATTATACAGGAGTCAAACACATATCACCACGTTTAGTCGTTATTACCGTTTGGTGAGATCTCGTGGGAGGGGGCGTGGCTTAACAGTAGGTTTCTGGGGTGGCGTCTGGACAGGAGGGGTCTCCTCGGTCAGCTCTTTTATTCGCTGTCTCACCCCGACTGCTTTGTCCACGTCTGGAATCGCCTGATTCGCTGAACGAGTCTCCGATGCGTCTGCAGACGCGGGAAGCGACAGCGAAGAGGAGCCGTCTAGCAACAGACTGATCCTCCGTTTTATGCTTCCTCCTCCTCTTAACTCCTCGTTAGGGTCCCCTGCCTCATCCGATATCTCACCCCCTTTTTCTGGTACAGTGGGATTGGACAGAAAGTCCCCGGTCCCTTCTTCCCGCCTCCTTTCTCTCTTCCTGACTAGACCCGGTCCACCTTCGGAACCTTCTCCGCTCTCCGCATGCGGCGTGTTCTCCTTGCTCTCGGTTTTAGATGCTCGGCATGCCAGTGAAAGGCCTCCAGACTCAAATTTGGATGTGAGGTCTGTAGAGAGGGGACGGCGGCCTGATCGAAGGAGGGCTGGACTGGCTGCAAGAGCAGGGCTGTCTGAGAAGATCGCTGAAAACGGCCTGGGTCGAGAGCTTCTGCCATGAGGCCTCAGGGGCACAGGGGCTGAAATGTCCATTGATGGCACATCCCCTTTATTGTCCCCTGGTGGCACCTCAAGGCCCACCTCCGTAAGAAAGCCCATGGACTTTGCTCGTGTTAATGAAGGTCCAGCAAGTTTTTGCCGTGATGCTCCTGACCACTCGGCCGAACCTTGGGGGGTCTGGCCCCGTCCTCGGTTCAGGGGGGCCACAGGTCCAGCTGTGGGCCTCTTGGCAACGTGAGACGGAGTAACTCTGTTAGGTTCTGGTTTAAAGGGCTGAGCAGCAGGTCTGGAGGGAGATGGTCCACTGATGCTGGTTGAGTGTGGCCGAACAGTCTGCTGAGGTTTAGAAGTGCTAGGAATGTCTGGTCTTGAAGGTGTGTTTTGTGAAGGATCAGAGTTTGGGAGACAGGGTTTGGGTTGAGGTTTTGGAGCCAGAATTGGTCGGATGGTGGGGTTCTTCTCCACAGAAAAAGGTTTGGGAGTCAGCCTGGGCTTTGATCCAGGGACAGGCTTGCTGGGTTCAGGTGTGAGGATGAGAGAAACCTGGGAACCGGTGGAAGCCTCCATCAGACTGGTATTGCTGGAGTCGATGAGAGGACTGAGGTGCAGCCGTGTCCCAACTACAAATGTTCTCCCAGGCTCCAACTCCACCTCGGCAGCCATCTTGGCTGGATCTGGCCAAAGAGAAAGATCACCACAAACATGACAAGACCTCTCAACACAGATTACAATACAATTCACACGTTTGTACAATGTAGTAATATCTCGCACCAGGTTAAAATGATCCAGCCTGAGAACCGAGAAAACGTCCCATTGGTTTATTAATCTTCACACACGACTCGAGACAACGGAGACACAACGGGGGAAACACTAACTTTTCTGGGGTCATATATAATGGTCACAATGGCAAATAGAACCGATTTTACTCATAAAACACGTGCTCTTCCTCTGGCCGTGTTTGCTGTCCATCAAAATGCTGATTTGGGGGCTTGTGGATAAATGATTATGTCATTTGAGCCTCGTTTGATCCAGGCAGATACAGCCTGTACGGAATAATGCCTATAATCCCTATATGCACGTAATTTAACGCTCAGTCGAGTTGGAGCGAAAGCTTGAGAAGGAAGAAGACGGTCGAGGTGGGACCGTTTCATGCAGGTGACAGCTTCCTCTTTATGGTGGGACCTGCGCTCTGGACTTTAGCTTGGGAGAACCAGACGCCTAAGGGCCCGTCACCAATTGGAGTTGCCATAAAACAGGGTGTGTGTTTAGTAACGAAGCGCACATACACACACACACACACACACACACGCACGCACACACACACACCAGCAGTTCGAGCAAATCACAACGTGACGTCAAGCCGCGGGTGACTGAAAAATTCAGTGTGGGCAGCGACAACCAGGAGTGTCAAAGAAAGGAACGAAATCCTGGAAAACGCCGTTCGGTCAGTTCGCAAATCCACCCCCTGCAAGGCAGAGGACGCGGTTCACAGCACGAAATACTAAAACGAAGACGAAACCAAATAATCGAATCCCCCACACAGCCAACCGCGCTGAACAAAAAAAAAGAGAAAACTAAATATCACCGGACCCACAAATTGGTCGGGACCGTTTCAACGTACCGTGCAGCGCCGGCGCACACGCAACAGCAAATATAGTCACACTGACGTCCAGATATTTACTTCAACACTGAAATGAGGGTTGGAGAGCACATGCCGCCCTTTTACCAGACGCCCTTATCCAGAGCGACTTACAGTCAGTAGTAGGGTGCTAGTAGCCTAGTGGGTAACACACTCGCCTATGAACCAGAAGACCCGGGTTCGAATCCCACTTACTACCATTGTGTCCCTGAGCAAGACACTTAACCCTGAGTGTGTCCAGGGGGGGACTGTCCCTGTAACTACTGATTGTAAGTCGCTCTGGATAAGGGCGTCTGGTAAATACTCTAAATGTAGTAGTAACAGGGACAGTCAGGGTTAAGTGTCCTGCTCAGGGACACGATGGTAGTAAGTGGGGTTTGAACCTGGGTCTTCTGGCAACTACCACCCTACTACAGTGGTGTAAATAAACGAGAGAACTGTGCAGCCTTGAAAATAAAACGGGTAAAATTCACTTTCAGACTTTCCGTAACGTTCCACAATTCCACCCTCCTCTAGGTGCCACTTTCTCACGTTCGGAACTATTTATAATAAAAGGGTTCCACTCCTGGATTAATGTGGACTGGCACGGGTCCGACTGTGCGTTCAGCATGCACACACACACACACACACACACACACACACACACACACACACGTGCTGCCCGGACAACAATAACTCATCTGCCCGGCGGTCAACCGTCTGCAGACAAGCCCTGGTTTCTGTGGCAACCGCAGGGTGATGATGTCATACCATATGGAAAGGGGGAGGGGCCAGCCGCTGTTGGGGAAATACAGCGTGGTCAGACAACGCAGACACTGCAGGACCGTCTCCGTCTCTCTCACTCTCTCACACACTCGCTGCCAGACAGAAGGTGGTTGTGTTGAATAACAGGTTGACTGAATCTCAGCTTATCACACTCGTGTGTGCTCTGATTATCTACCACCATGTTTACACTCAACACACACACACACACACACACACACACACACACACACGTTCAAGTCTTTACCCGCGAGACTGACCTACATCTCCAGATGAACTACGTACCACTACACGCGATACGGGTCCGTTTGTGAAATCCAAGACCTCCTGTGGACGAGGTGAAGAGAGAGAGAGAGGCCGCGGGCGGGCGAGCGATTTAAAGGGGACTGGCGACTGGAGGCGGTGGTTTGTTGACAGGAAACGCTGGAATGTTAAAAAACGCGGCGAGAGACCCAGCGGACCGGCGGCCCGAGGAGGAGCACATACACCCCGGACGCAACTTTACGAACGGGCCGGTAGAACCGCGCTAATATATATAAAATAACCCAGCGGCGCAGGAAAAGTAGCAGGAAGTACCGGGAAAAGCCGGAACTTCCGCACAACGCAAACATTTCCAAGGCTCACGTCCGGCAAGCTGTGGCCTCCTTCCACCTCATTTCCAGCTGATTCTGTGGAACAAACTGAGGAGTCGAGGCAGCGTGTGAACTTTATCCCGTCAGATGTTCTACGTTTCTTCACATTACGTTTAAAATACGTCCGCGGGACGAGAGTTAAACGTCCCCTGACATGAAAATGTGACCGTGAGATGATTGGACATTAGTGTCTACGGTCCTGCAGTGTCTAGAAATGGTGGTCGGTGTAAAGAGTGTTTTGGTCGTTCTGCTTCACCGTACAGAGAGCGGCAGCTCAGAGTCTGGACGCCCCTGCGACTAAGACCGAGACATTTAGAAGAATCCAACGCAAGAAACGTATTCGTCAAAAGTGACGTGGCTGTCATTGTGAAACACTGCAGCACAGCACACGGTGACACGGTGAAACGTGTCCTCTGTATTTAACCGTCACCCTTGGTGACAGTGGGCACCATGACAGGCGCTCGGGGAGCAGCGTGTGGGGACGGTACCTTCATCAAGGGGACCTCGGTTGCACCTTGGTGGATCGGGATTCGAACCGGCGACCTTCTGATTACGGGGCTGCTTCCTTAACCGCCAGGCCCCCACTGGCCCTACATATTTGGTATTTGTGGTATGAGGAGGAAGTGAAGTACGTTTTACCTTCGCGGCGACGTTGTTCACTATTGTCGTCGGCGTCGCGATGAGTTGCTCATTAACATGAGTGAACGATAAGAAAGTGTTCAGCATAAACCGTCCCCGCTGTCCAACTGAAGGTGGCGGAGAGAAGACGGGAGCGTGAAACGCTGCCATCACAGCAAAAGCTCCCTGATTTGGAGACGCAAATCTTCAAATTTGTGGCCTTCTGTTTACATTTCCAGCATTTACCAGACACCCTTATCCAGAGCGACTTAGTCAGTAGTTACAGGGACAGTCCCCCCCCGGAGACACTCAGGGTTAAGTGTCCTGGTTAAGTGTCTTCTGGTCCATAGGCGAGTGTGTTACACACTAGGTTACAAAATGCATTAATCACATGACCTGACGCGTTTTATTTCTGCATCTTCGGCTTCATTGTGTGGCGTATCTGTGAAGGTTCTCAGACAAGTTCTGTGGATGCAATCTCTCTAGATGTAATAAATGCACGTACTGGTTTATGCGTGATGGGTCCTACACCACCCATCCTGAAGATATCACACACGCATCATGTTAGAGTGTAATTCTGCCCCAAACGTCTGCGTTTTTATGAACCGAACGGCATTTTGCTCCGGTCTCTGTCCCGTGTGATGTGGTGAGGAGAACGTTTGATGGAAGCAGGTTCGTGGCACGGCCGGTCCCAGGGCCTTCAGGAACGTGGTGGAGAAGCTGGCAGGAAGAGAGATAAGGAGGAGGAGGAGGAGGAAAAGAAATAAACGTGTGATAACCGCTTCTCCGAGGTGGGGGCAGGATGATAAGGAGACGCCTGAGAGACCTTTCAACTTTGACCTGTTGCACTCACGGATGCAGCTGATAAGATCAAAACATAAACGCGTCCCCACACGCGACCCTACATCCGGCAGATTCCCGTTTACCGCGATTCAGCCGGGAAAAGGAGAACATGTGGCACGTCACAGCCAGGCCACCAGTCACCAACAAAGACCCAGGGTGACGCCGGATTACACCGACACGATAAAAATATAGTCACCGACACAGACACACCCGGCGACACCTTCACAACCGTCCCCACCACGTCCTCACCGCACAACTCAGGTTCAGCCAGTTTTACCAAAGTAAAAGTACCCGCCAGTCTTCCACAGAAAAGAAAGGACTGGTGACGTTAACACACACACACACACACACACACCCTCTCACTCATACACACACACACTCACAGTCTCATATACATACACACACCCTTTCACACATACACACAAACTCTCACTCATATACATACACACTCACAGTCTCATATACACACACACACACACACACACACACACACACACACACAAACCCTCTCACTCATATACACACACACACTCATAGTCTCATATACATACACACACCCTTTCACACATACACACAAACTCTCACTCATATACATACACACTCACAGTCTCATATACACACACACACACAAACCCTCTCACTCATATACACACACACACTCATAGTCTCATATACATACACACACCCTTTCACACATACACACAAACTCTCACTCATATACATACACACTCACAGTCTCATATACACACACACACACACTCATAGTCTCATATACATACACACACCCTTTCACACATACACACAAACTCTCACTCATATACATACACACTCACAGTCTCATATACACACACACACACACTCATAGTCTCATATACATACACACACCCTTTCACACATACACACAAACTCTCACTCATATACATACACACTCACAGTCTCATATACACACACACACACACACACACACAAACCCTCTCACTCATATACACACACACACTCATAGTCTCATATACATACACACACCCTTTCACACATACACACAAACTCTCACTCATATACATACACACTCACAGTCTCATATACACACACACACACAAACCCTCTCACTCATATACACACACACACTCATAGTCTCATATACATACACACACCCTTTCACACATACACACAAACTCTCACTCATATACATACACACTCACAGTCTCATATACACACACACACACACTCATAGTCTCATATACATACACACACCCTTTCACACATACACACAAACTCTCACTCATATACACACACACACACAAACTCACACACACCCTCTCACTCATATACACACACACCCTCTCACTCATATACACACACACACACACACACACAAACTCACACACACCCTCTCACTCATATACACACACACACACAAACTCACACACACTCACAGTCTCATATACACACACACACACAAACACCCTCTCACTCATATACACACACACACTCACAGTCTCATATACATACACACACCCTTTCACACATACACACAAACTCTCATTCATATACATACACACCCTTTCACACAAACACACACTCACTCATATACATACACAAACTCTCACTCATATACACAAATACACTTGCTCTCACACACACACACACACACACACACACACACTCTCTGTCTCTCACGCACACACACCTGTTGGTCCACCTGCAGCACTCATCTCCCCTCCACAGTAAGCAGGGGGTGTAATGACTTTAAATTAACACACACTTATAAATATTAACTTAGTGCGAGGAACAGCGAGCACCGTCACAATAGCAGAGTATTGGTGTTGAGAAGAGAGTTAAATATTCCACATTACTTTACCAGAGCCAGTAGTAGTAAAAGCGGAGGGTACAGTGATGAACTTGGCTCCTTTAATAACGACCCTGTAATGGTGTAAAACAAGTAAAGTGTCCCGGCGGAGCGGCGTTAGCCGACGCTGCTAACCGACGCGCGGCTACACAGACGCTCATTGTTCGGCGCTCCGGAGCCGAAACCGAAGCCGCGGTCACCTGCGACGAACGCGGCGACGAAACGAGTAGCGACGCGGACAGAAACACAGAATAATAATAAAAAAAGGCCCGCACGACACGCACCTTGAACCGGGCCCGGCGGCGTCCCTCTTAAAACCGTCCCTCGCCGGCCCCGCTTACTTCTTCATCCCCTCCTCCCGGCGGCCTGGCCCGCTGCTGGAGAGCCGGAGAGCCGGAACCCGGAGGCAGGGCCGGGCCAGCGCGGAAGGAGAAGGGATTTGTTGTGGCGTGTTCGGCCCGGCCGGGACCGGACGGCGGCGGCGGGGCGCGGCGACTCTGCCCCCGTGTGGCCGCGGCTGGAATCGCTGCTCTTGTCTGACATTGGAACAGTGTTGATGTGTCATATACAGCTTTAGTGCAAGATACAAATGCAAAAATACATATATACAAAAATACCAAAGTACGGGGTTCATATGTGCAAAGGATCTGACATACACTCCTGAACGTAAGATCCACTGGAAATAGAAGTATTCTCATTTTGTCATGGTGGGTTGTAAGTGGGTTGTTCAAAATGCAAAAAGCAGAAACAGGAGCAAGAGATAAAAAAAATAAAAGCATTAAACTCAAACAGGCTGTTCATCGGCTGATAAAAATTTTAAGGCCATTTTCTTTGAAAGGTAGAATCTGAGCGGAAATTCTGTGAGAAATTCACACTGTTGTGGGAGGGTGTTCTGGGTGTTCTTCGGCTGGTATGGCCGCAAGCAGTCTCTGCTTGAAAATCTTGGACTTTAAACAACCTAGGCTTGAACACATATCCAAGAGTGAAAATACCTCTTAACTTACTTTAGAAAAAAGCTAACAAGGCGATGCAAAAAACATCATTTTAAAAAGGTTTTCAACAGTTAAAGCACCTGTTATTGCCAGGCAGTCTCCCATCCAATACTGACCAGGCCCAAGCCTTCTTAGCTTCCGAGATCAGACAAGAACGGTCATCTTCGGCTGGTATGGCCGTAAGCAATCTCTGCTTGAAAATCTTGGACTTTAAACAAAAAAGGCTTCAAAACATATCCGAGAGTGAAAATGACTCTTAACTTCATTTAGAAAAAAGTTATCAAAGCGATGCAAAAAACTTCATTTAAAAACGTTTTTCAACAGTTAAAGCTTACAGCACCTGGTATTGCCAGGCAGTCTCCCATCCAAGTACTGACCAGGCCCAAGCCTTCTTAGCTTCCGAGATCAGACGAGAACGGGCGTTCTTGGGCTGGTATGGCCGTAAGCAATCTCTACTTGAAAATCTTGGACTTTAAACAAAAAAGGCTTCAAAACATATTCGAGAGTGAAAATGTTCTCTTAACTTCATTTAGAAAAAAGCTAACAAAGCGATGCAAAAAAATTCATTTTAAAAAGTTTTTCAACAGTTTAAGCTTACAGCACCTGGTATTCTCAGGCAGTCTCCCATCCAAGTACTGACCAGGCCCAAGCCTTCTTAGCTTCCGAGATCAGACGAGACCGGGCGTTCTTCGGCTGGTATGGCCATAAGCAATCTCTGCTTGAAAATCTTGGACTTTAAACAAAAAAGGCTTCAAAACATATCCGAGAGTGAAAATGACTCTTAACTTCATTTAGAAAAAAGCTAACAAAGTGATGCAAAAAACTTCATTTTAAAACATTTTTCAACAGTTAAAGCTTACAGCACCTGGTATTCTCAGGCAGTCTCCCATCCGAGTACTAACCAGGCCCAAGCCTTCTTAGCTTCCGAGATCAGACGAGACCGGGCGTTCTTGGGCTGGTATGGCCGTAAGCAATTTCTGCATGAAAATCTTGGACTTTAAACAAAAAAGGCTTCAAAACATATCCGAGAGTGAAAATGACTTTTAACTTCATTTAGAAAAAAGCTAACAAAGCGATGCAAAAAACCTCATTTTAAAAAGTTTTTCAACAGTTCAACCTTACCGCCCCTGGTATTGCCAGGCAGTCTCCCATCCAAGTACTGACCAGGCCCAAGCCTTCTTAGCTTCCGAGATCAGACGAGACCGGGCGTTCTTGGGCTGGTATGGCCATAAGCAATCTCTACTTGAAAATCTTGGACTTTAAACAATGCACTTAATATGTAATCCCCCGCTGGGGGACGTATCTGATATTAAACTGACATCAGGGTGGGTCGCACCTTAAGGTCGAGAGCTGGACAACCCCACTTAATCTATTCAGCTGCATCCCACTCCACAGCCAAGCCTGTGAAAGATTCTCGTAAAGCACTCACAAACACGGACACCTGAAGAGCAGTTTGTAAAAATTAAAATAAAAAGGCGGGAAAACATATCCGAGAGTGAAAATGACTCTTAACTTCATTTAGAAAAAAGTTATCAAAGCGATGCAAAAAACTTCATTTAAAAACGTTTTTCAACAGTTAAAGCTTACAGCACCTGGTATTCTCAGGCATTCTCCCATCCAAGTACTTACCAGGCCCAAGCCTTCTAAACTTCCGAGATCAGACGAGACCGGGCGTTCTTCGGCTGGTATGGCCGTAAGCATTCTCTGCTTGAAAATCTTGGACTTTAAACAAAAAAAACTTCAAAAAATATCCAATAGTGATATTAGTGATATTAGTGATAATAGTGATCCAACAGTCTCCCATCCAAGTACTAACCAGGCCCAAGCCTTCTTAGTTTCCGAGATCAGACAAGACTGGGCGTTCTTGGGCTGGTATGGCCGTAAGCAATCTCTGCTTGAAAATCTTGGACTTTAAACAACCTAGGCTTCAAAACATATCACAGAGTGAAAATACCTCTTAACTTACTTTAGAAAAAAAATAACAAAGCGGTGCAAAAAAACTTCATTTTAAAAAGTTTTCAACAGTTAAAGCTTACAGCACCTGGTATTTCCAGGAGGTCTCCCATCCAAGTACTAACCAGGCCCAAGCCTTCTTAGCTTCCGAAATCAGACGAGACCGGGCGTTCTTGGGCTGGTATGGCCATAAGCAATCTCTGCTTGAAAATCTTGGACTTTAAACAACCTAGGCTTGAAAACATATCACAGAGTGAAAATACCTCTTAACTTACTTAGAAAAAAAACTAACAAAGCGATGCAAAAAAACTTCATTTTAAAAAGTTTTTCAACAGTTAAAGCTTACAGCACCTGGTATTCCCAGGAGGTCTCCCATCCAAGTACTAACCAGGCCCAAGCCTTCTTAGCTTCCGAGATAAGACGAGACCGGGCGTTCTTGGCTGGTATGGCCGTAAGCAATCTCTGCTTGAAAATCTTGGACTTTAAACAACCTAGGCTTGAAAACATATCACAGAGTGAAAATACCTCTTAACTTACTTTAGAAAAAAACTAACAAAGCGATGCAAAAAAACTTTATTTTAAAAAGGTTTTTCAACAGTTAAAGCTTACAGCACCTGGTATTCCCAGGCAGGTCTCCCATCCAAGTACTAACCAGGCCCAAGCCTTCTTAGCTTCCGAGATCAGACGAGACCGGGCGTTCTTGGGCTGGTATGACCGTAAGCAATCTCTGCTTGAAAATCTTGGACTTTAAACAACCTAGGCTTGAAAACATATCACAGAGTGAAAATACCTCTTAACTTACTTTAGAAAAAAACTAACAAAGCGATGCAAAAAAACTTCATTTTAAAAAAGTTTTTTAACAGTTAAAGCCTACAAAACCTGGTATTCCCAGGAGGTCTCCCATCCAAGTACTAACCAGGCCCAAGCCTTCTTAGCTTCCGAGATCAGACGAGACCGGGCGTTCTTGGGCTGGTATGGCCATAAGCAATCTCTGCTTGAAAATCTTGGACTTTAAACAACCTAGGCTTGAAAACATATCACAGAGTGAAAATACCTCTTAACTTACTTTAGAAAAAAACTAACAAAGCGATGCAAAAAAACTTCATTTTAAAAAGTTTTTCAACAGTTAAAGCTTACAGCACCAGGTATTTCCAGGAGTTCTGCCCATCCAAGTACTAATCAGGCCCAAGCCTTCTTAGCTTCCGAGATCAGACGAGACCGGGCGTTCTTGGGCTGGTATGGCCGTAAGCAATCTCTGCTTGAAAATCTTGGACTTTAAACAACCTAGGCTTGAAAACATATCACAGAGTGAAAATACCTCTTAACTTACTTTAGAAAAAAACTAACAAAGTGATGCAAAAAAACTTCATTTTAAAAAGTTTTTCAACAGTTAAAGCTTACAGCACCTGGTATTTCCAGGAGGTCTCCCATCCAAGTACTAACCAGGCCCAAGCCTTCTTAGCTTCCGAGATCAGACGAGACCGGGCGTTCTTGGGCTGGTATGGCCGTAAGCAATCTCTGCTTGAAAATCTTGGACTTTAAACAACCTAGGCTTGAAAACATATCACAGAGTGAAAATACCTCTTAACTTACCTCTAGAAAAAAACTAACAAAGCGATGCAAAAAAACTTCATTTTAAAAAGTTTTTCAACAGTTAAAGCTTACAGCACCTGGTATTCCCAGGAGATGTCCCATCCAAGTACTAACCAGGCCCAAGCCTTCTTAGCTTCCGAGATCAGACGAGACCGGAGGTTCTTGGGCTGGTATGGCCATAAGCAATCTCTGCTTGAAAATCTTGGACTTTAAACAACCTAGGCTTGAAAACATATCACAGAGTGAAAATACCTCTTAACTTACTTTAGAAAAAAACTAACAAAGCGATGCAAAAAAACTTCATTTTAAAAAGTTTTTCAACAGTTAAAGCTTACAGCACCTGGTATTCCCAGGATGGTCTCCCATCCAAGTACTAACCAGGCCCAAGCCTTCTTAGCTTCCGAGATCAGACGAGACCGGGCGTTCTTGGGCTGGTATGGCCATAAGCAATCTCTGCTTGAAAATCTTGGACTTTAAACAACCTAGGCTTGAAAACATATCACAGAGTGAAAATACCTCTTAACTTACTTTAGAAAAAAAATAACAAAGCGATGCAAAAAAACTTCATTTTAAAAAGTTTTTCAACAGTTAAAGCTTACAGCACCTGGTATTCCCAGGAGGTCTCCCATCCAAGTACTAACCAGGCCCAAGCCTTCTTAGCTTCCGAGATCAGACGAGACCGGGCATTCTTGGGCTGGTATGGCCGTAAGCAATCTCTGCTTGAAAATCTTGGACTTTAAACAACCTAGGCTTGAAAACATATCACAGAGTGAAAATACCTCTTAACTTACTTTAGAAAAAAACTAACAAAGCGATGCAAAAAAACTTCATTTTAAAAAGTTTTTCAACAGTTAAAGCTTACAGCACCTGGTATTCCCAGGAGGTCTCCCATCCAAGTACTAACCAGGCCCAAGCCTTCTTAGCTTCCGAGATCAGACGAGACCGGGTGTTCTTGGGCTGGTATGGCCGTAAGCAATCTCTGCTTGAAAATCTTGGACTTTAAACAACCTAGGCTTGAAAACATATCACAGAGTGAAAATACCTCTTAACTTACCTCTAGAAAAAAACTAACAAAGCGATGCAAAAAAACTTCATTTTAAAAAGTTTTTCAACAGTTAAAGCTTACAGCACCTGGTATTCCCAGGAGGTCTCCCATCCAAGTACTAACCAGGCCCAAGCCTTCTTAGCTTCCGAGATCAGACGAGACCGGGCGTTCTTGGGCTGGTATGGCCGTAAGCAATCTCTGCTTGAAAATCTTGGACTTTAAACAACCTAGGCTTGAAAACATATCACAGAGTGAAAATACCTCTTAACTTACTTTAGAAAAAAACTAACAAAGCGATGCAAAAAAACTTCATTTTAAAAAGTTTTTCAACAGTTAAAGCTTACAGCACCTGGTATTCCTAGGAGGTCTCCCATCCAAGTACTAACCAGGCCCAAGCCTTCTTAGCTTCCGAGATCAGACGAGACCGGGCGTTCTTGGGTTGGTATGGCCGTAAGCAATCTCTCCTTGAAAATCTTGGACTTTAAACAACCTAGGCTTGAAAACATATCACAGAGTGAAAATACCTCTTAACTTACTTTAGAAAAAAACTCACAAAGCGATGCAAAAAACTTATTTTAAAAAGTTTTTCAACAGTTAAAGCTTACAGCACCTGGTATTCCCAGGATGTCTCCATCCAAGTACTAACCAGGCCCAAGCCTTCTTAGCTTCCGAGATCAGACGAGACCGGAGGTTCTTGGGCTGGTATGGCTGTAAGCAATCTCTATTTGAAAATCTTGGAATTTAAACAACCTAGGCTTGAAAACATATCACAGAGTGAAAATACCTCTTAACTTACTTTAGAAAAAAATAACAAAGCGATGCAAAAAAACTTCATTTTAAAAAGTTTTTCAACAGTTAAAGCTTACAGCACCTGGTATTTCCAGGAGGTCTCCCATCCAAGTACTAACCAGGCCCAAGCCTTCTTAGCTTCCGAAATCAGACGAGACCGGGCGTTCTTGGGCTGGTATGGCCATAAGCAATCTCTGCTTTAAAATCTTGGACTTTAAACAACCTAGGCTTGAAAACATATCACAGAGTGAAAATACCTCTTAACTTACTTTAGAAAAAAACTAACAAAGCGATGCAAAAAAACTTCATTTTAAAAAGTTTTTCAACAGTTAAAGCTTAACAGCACCTGGTATTCCCAGGAGGTCTCCCATCCAAGTACTAACCAGGCCCAAGCCTTCTTAGCTTCCGAGATAAGACGAGACCGGGCGTTCTTGGGCTGGTATGGCCGTAAGCAATCTCTGCTTGAAAATTTGGACTTTAAACAACCTAGGCTTGAAAACATATCACAGAGTGAAAATACCTCTTAACTTACTTTAGAAAAAAACTAACAAAGCGATGCAAAAAAACTTTATTTTAAAAAGATTTTTCAACAGTTAAAGCTTACAGCACCTGGTATTCCCAGCAGGTCTCCCATCCAAGTACTAACCAGGCCTAAGCCTTCTTAGCTTCCGAGATCAGACGAGACCGGGCGTTCTTGGGCTGGTATGGCCGTAAGCAATCTCTGCTTGAAAATCTTGGACTTTAAACAACCTAGGCTTGAAAACATATCACAGAGTGAAAATACCTCTTAACTTACTTAGAAAAAAACTAACAAAGCGATGCAAAAAAACTTCATTTTAAAAAGTTTTTCAACAGTTAAAGCTTACAGCACCAGGTATTTCCAGGAGGTCTGCCATCCAAGTACTAATCAGGCCCAAGCCTTCTTAGCTTCTGAGATCAGATGAGACCGGGCGTTCCTGGGCTGGTATGGCTGTAAGCAATCACTGCTTGAAAATCTTGGACTTTAAACAACCTAGGCTTGAAAACATATCACAGAGTGAAAATACCTCTTAACTTACTTTAGAAAAAAACTAACAAAGTGATGCAAAAAAACTTCATTTTAAAAAGTTTTTCAACAGTTAAAGCTTACAGCACCTGGTATTTCCATGAGGTCTGCCATCCAAGTACTAACCAGGCCCAAGCCCTCTTAGCTTCCGAGATCAGACGAGACCGGAGGTTCTTGGGCTGGTATGGCCATAAGCAATCTCTGCTTGAAAATCTTGGACTTTAAACAACCTAGGCTTGAAAACATATCACAGAGTGAAAATACCTCTTAACTTACTTTAGAAAAAAAATAACAAAGCGATGCAAAAAAAACTTTTCAA